>NW_027004040.1:5000-25000 GCF_036934945.1 Oncorhynchus masou masou
AGGAGGGAGGGAGGGAGGGAGGGAGGGAGGGAGGCAGGCAGGCAGGCAGGCAGCGAGGGAGGGAGGGAGGGAGGCAGCGAGGGGGAGGGAGGGGAGGGAGGGAGGGAGGGAGGGAGGGAGGCAGCGAGGGAGGGAGGGAGGGAGGGAGGCAGGGAGGGAGGGAGGGAGGCAGCGAGGGAGGGAGGGAAGGAGGGAGGGAGGGAGGGAGGGAGGGAGGGAGGGAGGGAGGGAGGGAGGGAGGGGGGAGGGAGGGAGGCAGGCAGGGAGGGAGGGAGGCAGGGAGGGAGGGAGGAGGCAGGAGGGAGGGAGGGAGGGGGGAGGGAGGGAGGGAGGGGGGAGGGAGGAGGGAGGGAGGGAGGGAGGGATGGAGGGAGGGAGGGAGGGAGGGAGGGAGGGAGGGAGGCAGGGAGGGAGGGAGGGAGGGGGAGGGATGGAGGGAGGGAGGCAGGGAGGGAGGGAGGGAGGGAGGGAGGCAGCGGGGGGGGGAGGGAGGGAGGGAGGGAGGCAGGGAGGGAGGGAGGGAGGGAGGGAGGGAGGCAGGCAGGCAGGGAGGGAGGGAGGGAGGCAGGGGAGGGAGGGAGGGAGGGAGGAGGGAGGGAGGGAGGGAGGCAGGGAGGGAGGCAGGGAGGGAGGGAGGGGGAGGGAGGCAGGAGGGAGGGAGGGAGGGAGGGAGGGGAGGGAGGGAGGGAGGGAGGTAGGGAGGCAGCGAGGGAGGGAGGGAGGGAGGGAGGGGAGGGGGAGGGAGGGAGGGAGGCAGGGAGGGAGGGAGGGAGGCAGGGAGGCAGGCAGGCAGGCAGGCAGGCAGGCAGGCAGGGAGGGAGGGAGGGAGGGAGGGAGGGAGGGAGGGAGGGAGGGAGGGAGGGAGGGGCAGTGTACAACTGTGTGAACCAAAATAGCTAGTTGACACTGTCTGCTCATTGACCCTGAGTATAACCTGGCCCACATACATCTAAAGAGCAGAACACAACGCAGCAATCTGATTGGCTGTCTCTGGTACCCTTCCCATGAGGCCCTGGGACATGCCAACTCCTGCTCCCTTGCTCCTCAGAACACAAAACAAAACAATATGGCCGACTGTTGTCTCATTAGTGGGGTTTTGGCCGCTGCAGCTTCTGCTCGCTGCAGTGTGTGTGTGTGTGTGTGTGTGTGTGTGTGTGTCTGCGAGGGAAAACACATGTCATACAGCTGAGTGATCTGCTGTAATGTTTACTGAAGGACCCCATTTAGGCATCAAAAGTACACAGACGTGCCTGTCTGAAAACAAAACCACACACCAGGAGGGAAACGGACGACAAAACCACACACCAGGAGGGAAACGGACGACAAAACCACACACCAGGAGGGAAACGGAGGACTAAACCACACACCAGGAGGGAAACGGACGACAAAACCACACACCAGGAGGGAATCGGACGACAAAACCACACACCAGGAGGGAAACGGACGACAAAACCACACACCAGGAGGGAAACGGACGACAAAACCACACACCAGGAGGGAAACGGACGACAAAACCACACACCAGGAGGGCAACGGACGACAAAACCACACACCAGGAGGGAAACGGACGACAAAACCACACACCAGGAGAACGACAAAACCACACCAGGAGGAAACGGACGACAAAACCACACACCAGGAGGGAATTGGACGACAAAACCACACACCAGGAGGGAACGGACGACAAAACCACACACCAGGAGGGAATCGGACGACAAAACCACACACCAGGAGGGGAACGGACGACAAAACCACACACCAGGAGGGAATCGGACGACAAAACCACACACCAGGAGGGAAACGGACGACAAAACCACACACCAGGAGGGAAACGGACGACAAAACCACACACCAGGAGGGGTACGGACGACAAAACCACACACCAGGAGGGAAACGGACGACAAAACAACACACCAGGAGGGGTACGGACGACAAAACCACACACCAGGAGGGAAACGGACGACAAAACCACACACCAGGAGGGAATTGGACGACAAAACCACACACCAGGAGGGAAACGGACGACAAAACCACACACCAGGAGGGAAACGGATGACAAAACCACACACCAGGAGGGAAACGGATGACAAAACCACACACCAGGAGGGAAACGGATGACAAAACCACACACCAGGAGGGAAACGGACGACAAAACCACACACCAGGAGGGAAACGGACGACAAAACCACACACCAGGAGGGAAACGGACGACAAAACCACACACCAGGAGGTACGGACGACAAAACCACACACCAGGAGGGAATTGGACGACAAAACCACACACCAGGAGGGCAACGGACGACAAAACCACACACCAGGAGGGCAACGGACGACAAAACCACACACCAGGAGGGCAACGGACGACAAAACCACACACCAGGAGGGAAACGGACGACAAAACCACACACCAGGAGGAAACGGACGACAAAACCACACACCAGGAGGGAATTGGACGACAAAACCACACACCAGGAGGGAAACGGACGACAAAACCACACACCAGGAGGGGTACGGACGACAAAACCACACACCAGGAGGAATTGGACGACAAAACCACACACCAGGAGGGCAACGGACGACAAAACCACACACCAGGAGGGCAACGGACGACAAAACCACACACCAGGAGGGCAACGGACGACAAAACCACACACCAGGAGGGAAACGGACGACAAAACCACACACCAGGAGGGAAACGGACGACAAAACCACACACCAGGAGGGAAACGGACGACAAAACCACACACCAGGAGGGAAACGGACGACAAAACCACACACCAGGAGGGAATTGGACGACAAAACCACACACCAGGAGGGAAACGGACGACAAAACCACACACCAGGAGGGAAACGGATGACAAAACCACACACCAGGAGGAAACGGATGACAAAACCACACACCAGGAGGGAAACGGATGACAAAACCACACACCAGGAGGGAATCGGACGACAAAACCACACACCAGGAGGGAAACGGACGACAAAACCACACACCAGGAGGGAAACGGACGACAAAACCACACACCAGGAGAGTACGGACGACAAAACCACACACCAGGAGGGAATTGGACGACAAAACCACACACCAGGAGGGCAACGGACGACAAAACCACACACCAGGAGGGAAACGGACGACAAAACCACACACCAGGAGGGCAACGGACGACAAAACCACACACCAGGAGGGAATTGGACGACAAAACCACACACCAGGAGGGAAACGGACGACAAAACCACACACCAGGAGGGAAACGGATGACACAACCACAGACCAGGAGGGAAACGGACGACAAAACCACACACCAGGAGGGAATTGGACGACAAAACCACACACCAGGAGGGAATTGGACGACAAAACCACACACCAGGAGGGAAACGGACGACAAAACCACACACCAGGAGGGAAACGGATGACAAAACCACACACCAGGAGGAAACGGATGACAAAACCACACACCAGGAGGGAAACGGATGACAAAACCACACACCAGGAGGGAATCGGACGACAAAACCACACACCAGGAGGGAAACGGACGACAAAACCACACACCAGGAGGGAAACGGACGACAAAACCACACACCAGGAGGGGTACGGACGACAAAACCACACACCAGGAGGAATTGGACGACAAAACCACACACCAGGAGGGCAACGGACGACAAAACCACACACCAGGAGGGAAACGGACGACAAAACCACACACCAGGAGGGGTACGGACGACAAAACCACACACCAGGAGGGAATTGGACGACAAAACCACACACCAGGAGGGAAACGGACGACAAAACCACACACCAGGAGGGAAACGGATGACACAACCACAGACCAGGAGGGAAACGGATGACAAAACCACACACCAGGAGGGAAACGGATGACAAAACCACACACCAGGAGGGAATCGGACGACAAAACCACACACCAGGAGGGAAACGGACGACAAAACCACACACCAGGAGGGAAACGGACGACAAAACCACACACCAGGAGGGGTACGGACGACAAAACCACACACCAGGAGGGAATTGGACGACAAAACCACACACCAGGAGGGCAACGGACGACAAAACCACACACCAGGAGGGCAACGGACGACAAAACCACACACCAGGAGGGCAACGGACGACAAAACCACACACCAGGAGGGAAACGGACGACAAAACCACACACCAGGAGGGAAACGGACGACAAAACCACACACCAGGAGGGAATTGGACGACAAAACCACACACCAGGAGGGAAACGGACGACAAAACCACACACCAGGAGGGGTACGGACGACAAAACCACACACCAGGAGGGAAACGGACGACAAAACCACACACCAGGAGGGAATTTGACGACAAAACCACACACCAGGAGGGAATCGGACGACAAAACCACACACCAGGAGGGAAACGGACGACAAAACCACACACCAGGAGGGAAACGGACGACAAAACCACACACCAGGAGGGGTACGGACGACAAAACCACACACCAGGAGGGAATTGGACGACAAAACCACACACCAGGAGGGCAATGGACGACAAAACCACACACCAGGAGGGCAACGGACGACAAAACCACACACCAGGAGGGCAACGGACGACAAAACCACACACCAGGAGGGAAACGGACGACAAAACCACACACCAGGAGGGAAACGGACGACAAAACCACACACCAGGAGGAATTGGACGACAAAACCACACACCAGGAGGGAAACGGACGACAAAACCACACACCAGGAGGGGTACGGACGACAAAACCACACACCAGGAGGGAAACGGACGACAAAACCACACACCAGGAGGGATTTGGACGACAAAACCACACACCAGGAGGGAAACGGACGACAAAACCACACACCAGGAGGGAAACGGACGACAAAACCACACACCAGGAGGGAAACGGACGACAAAACCACACACCAGGAGGGAATTGGACGACAAAACCACACACCAGGAGGGAAACGGACGACAAAACCACACACCAGGAGGGAAACGGATGACAAAACCACACACCAGGAGGGAAACGGATGACAAAACCACACACCAGGAGGGAAATGGATGACAAAACCACACACCAGGAGGGAATCGGACGACAAAACCACACACCAGGAGGGAAACGGACGACAAAACCACACACCAGGAGGGAAACGGACGACAAAACCACACACCAGGAGGGGTACGGACGACAAAACCACACACCAGGAGGGAATTGGACGACAAAACCACACACCAGGAGGGCAACGGACGACAAAACCACACACCAGGAGGGAAACGGACGACAAAACCACACACCAGGAGGGGTACGGACGACAAAACCACACACCAGGAGGGAATTGGACGACAAAACCACACACCAGGAGGGAAACGGACGACAAAACCACACACCAGGAGGGAAACGGATGACACAACCACACACCAGGAGGGAAACGGATGACAAAACCACACACCAGGAGGGAAACGGATGACAAAACCACACACCAGGAGGGAATCGGACGACAAAACCACACACCAGGAGGGAAACGGACGACAAAACCACACACCAGGAGGGAAACGGACGACAAAACCACACACCAGGAGGGAAACGGACGACAAAACCACACACCAGGAGGGGTACGGACGACAAAACCACACACCAGGAGGGAATTGGACGACAAAACCACACACCAGGAGGGCAACGGACGACAAAACCACACACCAGGAGGGAAACGGACGACAAAACCACACACCAGGAGGGGAACGGACGACAAAACCACACACCAGGAGGGAATTGGACGACAAAACCACACACCAGGAGGAAACGGACGACAAAACCACACACCAGGAGGGAAACGGATGACACAACCACAGACCAGGAGGGAAAAGGATGACAAAACCACACACCAGGAGGGAAACGGATGACAAAACCACACACCAGGAGGGAATCGGACGACAAAACCACACACCAGGAGGGAAACGGACGACAAAACCACACACCAGGAGGGAAACGGACGACAAAACCACACACCAGGAGGGGTACGGACGACAAAACCACACACCAGGAGGGAATTGGACGACAAAACCACACACCAGGAGGGCAACGGACGACAAAACCACACACCAGGAGGGCAACGGACGACAAAACCACACACCAGGAGGGAAACGGACGACAAAACCACACACCAGGAGGGAAACGGACGACAAAACCACACACCAGGAGGGAAACGGACGACAAAACCACACACCAGGAGGGGTACGGACGACAAAACCACACACCAGGAGGGAATTGGACGACAAAACCACACACCAGGAGGGCAACGGACGACAAAACCACACACCAGGAGGGAAACGGACGACAAAACCACACACCAGGAGGGAATTGGACGACAAAACCACACACCAGGAGGGAAACGGACGACAAAACCACACACCAGGAGGGAAACGGACGACAAAACCACACACCAGGAGGGAATTAGACGACAAAACCACACACCAGGAGGGAAACGGACGACAAAACCACACACCAGGAGGGAATTAGACGACAAAGCCACACACCAGGAGTGACTATTAAAACCAACCCAAACCAGAGACCCTGGACGGATGGGAGTGGAGAGGAGACGTTGTCCCCACTGTGACTATTAAAACCAACCCAAACCAGAGACCCTGGACGGGTGGCGGAATTCGCACACAAAAATAAAAAAACTGAAAGCACAAACTTTATTTTTATTTATAACCATGGAAAAGATGACTGGGAAAATGTCCCTGAAATATATAAACAGTTATTATCTCCGCAAGACAATCAAACAAAGTGGACCCAGACTTCTTTGCATTTTTTAAATTTTATCTTTATTTAACCAGGCAAGTCAGTTAAGAACACATTCTTATTTTCAATGACGGCCTGGGAACAGTGGGTTAACTGCCGGTTCAGGTGCAGAATGACAGATTTGTACCTTGTCAGCTCGGGGGTTTTGAACTCGCAACCTTTCGGTTACTAGTCCAACGCTCTAACCACTAGGCTACCCTGCCGCTTTGTCGACGTCCCCCACCCTTCTGCTGCTACTCTCTGTTAATACCTATGTCACTTTAATAACTCTACCTACATGTACCTAATATCCCCTAACCCACCTGGACAGGAGGAATACCTGTATCACTACCTAATATCCCCTAACCCACCTGGACAGGAGGAATACCTGTATCACTACCTAATATCCCCTAACCCACCTGGACAGGAGGAATACCTATGTCAGAATGCTGTTCATTGACTACAGCTCAGCATTCAACACCATAGTACCCTCCAAACTCGTCGTTAAGCTCGAGACCCTGGGACTCGACCCCGCCCTGTGCAACTGGGTATTGGGCTTCCTGATGCCCCCCCCCCCCCCTCAGGTGGTGAAGGTAGGAAACAACACATCCACCCCGCTGATCCTCAACACTGGAGCCCCACAAGGATGCGTTCTGTGCCCTCTCCTGTACTCCCTGTTCACTGGCCATGCACTCCTCCAACTCAATCATCAAGTTTGCAGACAACACTACTGGAGTAGGCTTGATCACCAACGATGACAAAACAGCTTACAGGGAGGAGGTGAGGACTCTCTGAGTGTGGTGTCAGGAAAACAACCTCACACTCAACGTCAACAAAAAAAAGGAGATGATCGTGAACTTCAGGAAACAGCAAAGGGAGCACCTCCCTATCCACATCGACAGGACAGCAGTGGAGAAGGTGGAAAGTTTTAAGTTCCTCGGCGTACACATCACGTACAAACTGAAAAGTTCCACACAGACAGTGTGTTGAAGAAGCCGCAACAGCCCCTCTTCAACCTCAGGAGGCTGAAGAAATTTGGCTTGTCACCTAAAACCCTCACAAGCTTTTACAGATGCACAATTGAGAGCATCCTGTCGAGCTGTATCACTGCCTGGTACGGCAACTGCTCCGCCCACAACTCAAGGCTCTCCAGAGGGTAGTGAGGTCTGCACAACTCATCACCGGGGGCAAACTACCTGCCCTCCAGGACACCTACACCACCCGATGTCACAGGAAGGCCATAAAGATCATCAAGGACAACAACCACCCGAGCCACTGCCTGTTCACCCCGCTATCATTCAGAAGGCGAGGTCAGTACAGGTGCATCAAAGCTGGGACCCGAGAGACTGAAAAACAGCTTCTATCTCAAGGCCATCAGACTGTTACAGCCATCACTAACATTGAGAGGCTGCTGCCAACAGAAAGACTCAAAATCATTGGCCACTTTTAACAAATGGATCACGAGTCACTTAATATAATGTTTACATATCTTACATAACTCATCTCATATGTATATACTGTATTCTATACTATTCTACTGTATCTTAGTCTATGTATTACTCATCTAATATGTATATACTGTATTCTATACTATTCTACTGTATCGTAGTCTATGTATTACTCATCTCATATGTATATACTGTATTCTATACTATTCTACTGTATCTTAGTCTATGTATTACACATCTCATATGTATATACTGTATTCTATACTATTCTACTGTATCTTAGTCTATGTATTACTCATCTCATATGTATATACTGTATTCTATACTGTTCTACTGTATCTTAGTCTATGTATTACACATCTCATATGTACATACTGTATTCTATACTATTCTACTGTATCTTAGTCTATGTATTACTCATCTCATATGTATATACTGTATTCTATACTATTCTACTGTGTCTTAGTCTATGTATTACTCATCTCATATGTATATACTGTATTCTATACTATTCTACTGTATTTTAGTCTATGTATTACTCATCTCATATGTATATACTATATTCTATACCATCTTAGCCTATGCTGCTCGGTCATCGCTCATCCATATATTTATATGTACATACATCCATTACTTAGATGTGTTTGTGTTTTTGTACAACCTGATGATATTGACCCCCCCCCCCCCCCTATAGCAGTCTGTTCAGAGGGATGTGTGTGGACTAGTGTCATTGTGTTCAACAGTAACCGATGGTTTTAACTAGATGTTATTGACCCCCCCCCCATAGTGTCATTGTGTTCAACAGTAACCGATGGTTTTAACTAGATGTTATTGACCCCCCCCTATAGCAGTCTGTTCAGAGGGACTGTAGACGAGTGTCATTGTGTTCAACAGTAACTGATGGGTTTAACTAGATGTTATAGCCCCCCCCCCCATAGTGTCATTGTGTTCAACAGTAACCGATGGTTTTAACTAGATGTTATTGACCCCCCCCCCCATAGTGTCATTGTGTTCAACAGTAACTGATGGGTTTAACTAGATGTTATTGACCCCCACCCCCATAGTGTCATTGTGTTCAACAGTAACTGATGGGTTTAACTAGATGTTATTGACCCCCCCCCCCATAGTGTCATTGTGTTCAACAGTAACCGATGGTTTTAACTAGATGTTATTGACCCCCCCCCCCATAGTGTCATTGTGTTCAACAGTAACTGATGGGTTTAACTAGATGTTATTGACCCCCCCCCCATAGTGTCATTGTGTTCAACAGTAACTGATGGGTTTAACTAGATGTTATTGACCCCCCCCCCCCCCCCCCATAGTGTCATTGTGTTCAACAGTAACTGATGGGTTAAACTAGATGTTATTGACCCCCCCCCCCCCCCCCCCATAGTGTCATTGTGTTCAACAGTAACTGATGGGTTCAACTAGATGTTATAGACCCCCCCCCCATAGTGTCATTGTGTTCAACAGTAACTGATGGGTTTAACTAGATGTTATTGACCCCCCCATAGTGTCATTGTGTTCAACAGTAACTGATGGGTTTAACTAGATGTTATAGCCCCCCCCCCATAGTGTCATTGTGTTCAACAGTAACTGATGGGTTTAACTAGATGTTATAGACCCCCCCCCCCATAGTGTCATTGTGTTCAACAGTAACTGATGGGTTTAACTAGATGTTATAGCCCCCCCCCCATAGTGTCATTGTGTTCAACAGTAACCGATGGTTTTAACTAGATGTTATTGACCCCCCCCCCCCCATAGTGTCATTGTGTTCAACAGTAACCGATGGTTTTAACTAGATGTTATTGACCCCCCTATAGCAGTCTGTTCAGAGGGACTGTAGACGAGTGTCATTGTGTTCAACAGTAACTGATGGGTTTAACTAGATGTTATAGCCCCCCCCCATAGTGTCATTGTGTTCAACAGTAACCGATGGTTTTAACTAGATGTTATTGACCCCCCCCCATAGTGTCATTGTGTTCAACAGTAACTGATGGGTTTAACTAGATGTTATTGACCCCCACCCCCATAGTGTCATTGTGTTCAACAGTAACTGATGGGTTTAACTAGATGTTATTGACCCCCCCCCCCCCCCCCCCCCCCCCCATAGTGTCATTGTGTTCAACAGTAACCGATGGTTTTAACTAGATGTTATTGACCCCCCCCCATAGTGTCATTGTGTTCAACAGTAACTGATGGGTTTAACTAGATGTTATTGACCCCCCCCCCCCCATAGTGTCATTGTGTTCAACAGTAACTGATGGGTTTAACTAGATGTTATTGACCCCCCCCCCCATAGTGTCATTGTGTTCAACAGTAACTGATGGGTTAAACTAGATGTTATTGACCCCCCCCCCCATAGTGTCATTGTGTTCAACAGTAACTGATGGGTTCAACTAGATGTTATAGACCCCCCCCCCCCCATAGTGTCATTGTGTTCAACAGTAACTGATGGGTTTAACTAGATGTTATTGACCCCCCCCATAGTGTCATTGTGTTCAACAGTAACTGATGGGTTTAACTAGATGTTATAGCCCCCCCCCCCCATAGTGTCATTGTGTTCAACAGTAACTGATGGGTTTAACTAGATGTTATAGACCCCCCCCCCCATAGTGTCATTGTGTTCAACAGTAACTGATGGGTTTAACTAGATGTTATAGCCCCCCCCCATAGTGTCATTGTGTTCAACAGTAACTGATGGGTTTAACTAGATGTTATAGCCCCCCCCCATAGTGTCATTGTGTTCAACAGTAACTGATGGGTTTAACTAGATGTTATTGACCCCCCCCCCCCCATAGTGTCATTGTGTTCAACAGTAACTGATGGGTTTAACTAGATGTTATTGACCCCCCCCATAGTGTCATTGTGTTCAACAGTAACTGATGGGTTTAACTAGATGTTATTGACCCCCCCCCCCCCATAGTGTCATTGTGTTCAACAGTAACTGATGGGTTTAACTAGATGTTATTGACCCCCCCCCCCATAGTGTCATTGTGTTCAACAGTAACTGATGGGTTTAACTAGATGTTATTGACCCCCCCCCCCATAGTGTCATTGTGTTCAACAGTAACTGATGGGTTTAACTAGATGTTATTGACCCCCCCCCATAGTGTCATTGTGTTCAACAGTAACTGATGGGTTTAACTAGATGTTATTGACCCCCCCCCCCCATAGTGTCATTGTGTTCAACAGTAACTGATGGGTTTAACTAGATGTTATTGACCCCCCCCTATAGCAGTCTGTTCAGAGGGATGTGTGTAGACTAGTGTCATTGTGTTCAACAGTAACTGATGGGTTCAACTAGATGTTATTGACCCCCCCCCCAATAGTGTCATTGTGTTCAACAGTAACTGATGGGTTTAACTAGATGTTATTGACCCCCCCCCCATAGTGTCATTGTGTTCAACAGTAACTGATGGGTTTAACTAGATGTTATTGACCCCCCCCCCCATAGTGTCATTGTGTTCAACAGTAACTGATGGGTTTAACTAGATGTTATTGACCCCCCCCCCCCCCCATAGTGTCATTGTGTTCAACAGTAACTGATGGGTTTAACTAGATGTTATTGACCCCCCCCCCCCATAGTGTCATTGTGTTCAACAGTAACTGATGGGTTAAACTAGATGTTATTGACCCCCCCCATAGTGTCATTGTGTTAAACAGTAACTTTAGGTTCAACTAGATGTTATAGACCCCCCCCCCCATAGTGTCATTGTGTTCAACAGTAACTGATGGGTTTAACTAGATGTTATTGACCCCCCCATAGTGTCATTGTGTTCAACAGTAACTGATGGGTTTAACTAGATGTTATAGCCCCCCCCCCCCATAGTGTCATTGTGTTCAACAGTAACTGATGGGTTTAACTAGATGTTATTGACCCCCCCCCCCCCCCATAGTGTCATTGTGTTCAACAGTAACTGATGGGTTTAACTAGATGTTATAGCCCCCCCCCATAGTGTCATTGTGTTCAACAGTAACTGATGGGTTTAACTAGATGTTATAGCCCCCCCCCCCCCCCATAGTGTCATTGTGTTCAGTGTTCAACAGTAACTGATGGGTTTAACTAGATGTTATTGCCCCCCCCCCCATAGTGTCATTGTGTTCAACAGTAACTGATGGGTTTAACTAGATGTTATTGACCCCCCCCCCCATAGTGTCATTGTGTTCAACAGTAACTGATGGGTTTAACTAGATGTTATTGACCCCCCTATAGCAGTCTGTTCAGAGGGATGTGTGTAGACTAGTGTCATTGTGTTCAACAGTAACCGATGGTTTTAACTAGATGTTATTGACCCCCCCCCCCCATAGTGTCATTGTGTTCAACAGTAACTGATGGGTTTAACTAGATGTTATTGACCCCCCCCCCCCATAGTGTCATTGTGTTCAACAGTAACTGATGGGTTTAACTAGATGTTATTGACCCCCCCCCATAGTGTCATTGTGTTCAACAGTAACTGATGGGTTTAACTAGATGTTATTGACCCCCCCCCCCCCATAGTGTCATTGTGTTCAACAGTAACTGATGGGTTTAACTAGATGTTATTGACCCCCCCCCCATAGTGTCATTGTGTTCAACAGTAACTGATGGGTTTAACTAGATGTTATTGACCCCCCCCCTATAGCAGTCTGTTCAGAGGGATGTGTGTAGACTAGTGTCATTGTGTTCAACAGTAACTGATGGGTTCAACTAGATGTTATTGACCCCCCCCAATAGTGTCATTGTGTTCAACAGTAACTGATGGGTTCAACTAGATGTTATTGACCCCCCCCCCCATAGTGTCATTGTGTTCAACAGTAACTGATGGGTTTAACTAGATGTTATTGACCCCCCCCCATAGTGTCATTGTGTTCAACAGTAACTGATGGGTTTAACTAGATGTTATTGACCCCCCCCCATAGTGTCATTGTGTTCAACAGTAACTGATGGGTTTAACTAGATGTTATTGACCCCCCCATAGTGTCATTGTGTTCAACAGTAACTGATGGGTTTAACTAGATGTTATTGACCCCCCCCCATAGTGTCATTGTGTTCAACAGTAACTGATGGGTTAAACTAGATGTTATTGACCCCCCCCATAGTGTCATTGTGTTCAACAGTAACTGATGGGTTCAACTAGATGTTATAGACCCCCCCCCATAGTGTCATTGTGTTCAACAGTAACTGATGGGTTTAACTAGATGTTATTGACCCCCCCATAGTGTCATTGTGTTCAACAGTAACTGATGGGTTTAACTAGATGTTATAGCCCCCCCCCCCCCATAGTGTCATTGTGTTCAACAGTAACTGATGGGTTTAACTAGATGTTATTGACCCCCCCCCCCCCCCTATAGCAGTCTGTTCAGAGGGATGTGTGTAGACTAGTGTCATTGTGTTCAACAGTAACTGATGGGTTCAACTAGATGTTATTGACCCCCCCCCCCCAATAGTGTCATTGTGTTCAACAGTAACTGATGGGTTCAACTAGATGTTATTGACCCCCCCCCCCATAGTGTCATTGTGTTCAACAGTAACTGATGGGTTTAACTAGATGTTATTGACCCCCCCCATAGTGTCATTGTGTTCAACAGTAACTGATGGGTTTAACTAGATGTTATTGACCCCCCCCCCCATAGTGTCATTGTGTTCAACAGTAACTGATGGGTTTAACTAGATGTTATTGACCCCCCCCCCCATAGTGTCATTGTGTTCAACAGTAACTGATGGGTTTAACTAGATGTTATTGACCCCCCCCATAGTGTCATTGTGTTCAACAGTAACTGATGGGTTAAACTAGATGTTATTGACCCCCCCCCCCCCATAGTGTCATTGTGTTCAACAGTAACTGATGGGTTCAACTAGATGTTATAGACCCCCCCCCCCCCATAGTGTCATTGTGTTCAACAGTAACTGATGGGTTTAACTAGATGTTATTGACCCCCCCCCATAGTGTCATTGTGTTCAACAGTAACTGATGGGTTTAACTAGATGTTATAGCCCCCCCCCCCATAGTGTCATTGTGTTCAACAGTAACTGATGGGTTCAACTAGATGTTATAGACCCCCCCCCCCATAGTGTCATTGTGTTCAACAGTAACTGATGGGTTTAACTAGATGTTATTGACCCCCCATAGTGTCATTGTGTTCAACAGTAACTGATGGGTTTAACTAGATGTTATAGCCCCCCCCCATAGTGTCATTGTGTTCAACAGTAACTGATGGGTTTAACTAGATGTTATAGACCCCCCCATAGTGTCATTGTGTTCAACAGTAACTGATGGGTTTAACTAGATGTTATAGCCCCCCCCCATAGTGTCATTGTGTTCAACAGTAACTGATGGGTTTAACTAGATGTTATAGCCCCCCCCCATAGTGTCATTGTGTTCAACAGTAACTGATGGGTTTAACTAGATGTTATTGCCCCCCCCCATAGTGTCATTGTGTTCAACAGTAACTGATGGGTTTAACTAGATGTTATTGACCCCCCCATAGTGTCATTGTGTTCAACAGTAACTGATGGGTTTAACTAGATGTTATTGACCCCCCCCCCCATAGTGTCATTGTGTTCAACAGTAACTGATGGGTTTAACTAGATGTTATTGACCCCCCCCCCCCTATAGCAGTCTGTTCAGAGGGATGTGTGTAGACTAGTGTCATTGTGTTCAACAGTAACCGATGGTTTTAACTAGATGTTATTGACCCCCCCCCCCCCATAGTGTCATTGTGTTCAACAGTAACTGATGGGTTTAACTAGATGTTATTGACCCCCCCCCATAGTGTCATTGTGTTCAACAGTAACTGATGGGTTTAACTAGATGTTATTGACCCCCCCCTATAGTGTCATTGTGTTCAACAGTAACTGATGGGTTTAACTAGATGTTATTGACCCCCCCCCCCCCCATAGTGTCATTGTGTTCAACAGTAACTGATGGGTTTAACTAGATGTTATTGACCCCCCCCCCCATAGTGTCATTGTGTTCAACAGTAACTGATGGGTTTAACTAGATGTTATTGACCCCCCCCCCCCATAGTGTCATTGTGTTCAACAGTAACTGATGGGTTAAACTAGATGTTATTGACCCCCCCCCATAGTGTCATTGTGTTCAACAGTAACTGATGGGTTCAACTAGATGTTATAGACCCCCCCCCCCCCCATAGTGTCATTGTGTTCAACAGTAACTGATGGGTTTAACTAGATGTTATTGACCCCCCCATAGTGTCATTGTGTTCAACAGTAACTGATGGGTTTAACTAGATGTTATAGCCCCCCCCCCCCCCCCATAGTGTCATTGTGTTCAACAGTAACTGATGGGTTAACTAGATGTTATAGACCCCCCCCCCCATAGTGTCATTGTGTTCAACAGTAACTGATGGGTTTAACTAGATGTTATTGCCCCCCCCCATAGTGTCATTGTGTTCAACAGTAACTGATGGGTTTAACTAGATGTTATAGCCCCCCCCCCCCCCCCATAGTGTCATTGTGTTCAACAGTAACTGATGGGTTTAACTAGATGTTATAGACCCCCCCCCATAGTGTCATTGTGTTCAACAGTAACTGATGGGTTTAACTAGATGTTATAGCCCCCCCCCCATAGTGTCATTGTGTTCAACAGTAACTGATGGGTTTAACTAGATGTTATAGCCCCCCCCCCCCCATAGTGTCATTGTGTTCAACAGTAACTGATGGGTTTAACTAGATGTTATTGCCCCCCCCCATAGTGTCATTGTGTTCAACAGTAACTGATGGGTTTAACTAGATGTTATTGACCCCCCCCCCCCCATAGTGTCATTGTGTTCAACAGTAACTGATGGGTTTAACTAGATGTTATTGACCCCCCCCCATAGTGTCATTGTGTTCAACAGTAACTGATGGGTTTAACTAGATGTTATTGACCCCCCTATAGCAGTCTGTTCAGAGGGATGTGTGTAGACTAGTGTCATTGTGTTCAACAGTAACCGATGGTTTTAACTAGATGTTATTGACCCCCCCCCCACATAGTGTCATTGTGTTCAACAGTAACTGATGGGTTTAACTAGATGTTATTGACCCCCCCCCATAGTGTCATTGTGTTCAACAGTAACTGATGGGTTTAACTAGATGTTATTGACCCCCCCCCCCCCCCCCCCCCATAGTGTCATTGTGTTCAACAGTAACTGATGGGTTTAACTAGATGTTATTGACCCCCCCCCATAGTGTCATTGTGTTCAACAGTAACTGATGGGTTTAACTATATGTTATTGACCCCCCCCCATAGTGTCATTGTGTTCAACAGTAACCGATGGTTTTAACTAGACGTTATTGACCCCCCCCCCCCCATAGTGTCATTGTGTTCAACAGTAACTGATGGGTTTAACTAGATGTTATAGACCCCCCCCCATAGTGTCATTGTGTTCAACAGTAACTAATGGGTTTAACTAGATGTTATTGACCCCCCCCCCCCCATATTGTCATTGTGTTCAACAGTAACTGATGGGTTTAACTAGATGTTATTGACCCCCCCCCATAGTGTCATTGTGTTCAACAGTAACTGATGGGTTTAACTAGATGTTATTGACCCCCCCCCCCATAGTGTCATTGTGTTCAACAGTAACTGATGGGTTTAACTATATGTTATTGACCCCCCCCCCATAGTGTCATTGTGTTCAACAGTAACCGATGGTTTTAACTAGATGTTATTGACCCCCCCCCCCCATAGTGTCATTGTGTTCAACAGTAACTGATGGGTTTAACTAGATGTTATAGACCCCCCATAGTGTCATTGTGTTCAACAGTAACCCCCCCCCCCCCCATAGTGTCATTGTGTTCAACAGTAACTGATGGGTTCAACTAGATGTTATTGACCCCCCCCCCCCCCCCATAGTGTCATTGTGTTCAACAGTAACTGATGGGTTTAACTAGATGTTATTGACCCCCCCCCCCCCCCCCATAGTGTCATTGTGTTCAACAGTAACTGATGGGTTTAACTAGATGTTATTGACCCCCCCCCATAGTGTCATTGTGTTCAACAGTAACTGATGGGTTTAACTAGATGTTATTGACCCCCCCCCCCATAGTGTCATTGTGTTCAACAGTAACTGATGGGTTTAACTAGATGTTATTGACCCCCCCCCCCATAGTGTCATTGTGTTCAACAGTAACTGATGGGTTTAACTAGATGTTATTGACCCCCCCCTATAGCAGTCTGTTCAGAGGGATGTGTGTAGACTAGTGTCATTGTGTTCAACAGTAACTGATGGGTTCAACTAGATGTTATTGACCCCCCCCCCAATAGTGTCATTGTGTTCAACAGTAACTGATGGGTTTAACTAGATGTTATTGACCCCCCCCCCCCCCATAGTGTCATTGTGTTCAACAGTAACTGATGGGTTTAACTAGATGTTATTGACCCCCCCCCCCCCATAGTGTCATTGTGTTCAACAGTAACTGATGGGTTTAACTAGATGTTATTGACCCCCCCCCCATAGTGTCATTGTGTTCAACAGTAACTGATGGGTTTAACTAGATGTTATTGACCCCCCCCCCCACCCCCCATAGTGTCATTGTGTTCAACAGTAACTGATGGGTTAAACTAGATGTTATTGACCCCCCCCCCCCCCCCCATAGTGTCATTGTGTTAAACAGTAACTTTAGGTTCAACTAGATGTTATAGACCCCCCCCCATAGTGTCATTGTGTTCAACAGTAACTGATGGGTTTAACTAGATGTTATTGACCCCCCCATAGTGTCATTGTGTTCAACAGTAACTGATGGGTTTAACTAGATGTTATAGCCCCCCCCCCCCCCCATAGTGTCATTGTGTTCAACAGTAACTGATGGGTTTAACTAGATGTTATAGACCCCCCCCCCATAGTGTCATTGTGTTCAACAGTAACTGATGGGTTTAACTAGATGTTATAGCCCCCCCCCATAGTGTCATTGTGTTCAACAGTAACTGATGGGTTTAACTAGATGTTATAGCCCCCCCCCATAGTGTCATTGTGTTCAACAGTAACTGATGGGTTTAACTAGATGTTATTGCCCCCCCCCCCCATAGTGTCATTGTGTTCAACAGTAACTGATGGGTTTAACTAGATGTTATTGACCCCCCCCCCCATAGTGTCATTGTGTTCAACAGTAACTGATGGGTTTAACTAGATGTTATTGACCCCCCCCCCCCATAGTGTCATTGTGTTCAACAGTAACTGATGGGTTTAACTAGATGTTATTGACCCCCCCCTATAGCAGTCTGTTCAGAGGGATGTGTGTAGACTAGTGTCATTGTGTTCAACAGTAACCGATGGTTTTAACTAGATGTTATTGACCCCCCCCCCCATAGTGTCATTGTGTTCAACAGTAACTGATGGGTTTAACTAGATGTTATTGACCCCCCCCCCCCCATAGTGTCATTGTGTTCAACAGTAACTGATGGGTTTAACTAGATGTTATAGCCCCCCCCCCCCCATAGTGTCATTGTGTTCAACAGTAACCGATGGTTTTAACTAGATGTTATTGACCCCCCCCCATAGTGTCATTGTGTTCAACAGTAACTGATGGGTTTAACTAGATGTTATTGACCCCCACCCCCATAGTGTCATTGTGTTCAACAGTAACTGATGGGTTTAACTAGATGTTATTGACCCCCCCCCCCCCATAGTGTCATTGTGTTCAACAGTAACCGATGGTTTTAACTAGATGTTATTGACCCCCCCCCCCATAGTGTCATTGTGTTCAACAGTAACTGATGGGTTTAACTAGATGTTATTGACCCCCCCCCATAGTGTCATTGTGTTCAACAGTAACTGATGGGTTTAACTAGATGTTATTGACCCCCCCCCCCATAGTGTCATTGTGTTCAACAGTAACTGATGGGTTAAACTAGATGTTATTGACCCCCCCCCCATAGTGTCATTGTGTTCAACAGTAACTGATGGGTTCAACTAGATGTTATAGACCCCCCCCCATAGTGTCATTGTGTTCAACAGTAACTGATGGGTTTAACTAGATGTTATTGACCCCCCCATAGTGTCATTGTGTTCAACAGTAACTGATGGGTTTAACTAGATGTTATAGCCCCCCCCCCATAGTGTCATTGTGTTCAACAGTAACTGATGGGTTTAACTAGATGTTATAGACCCCCCCCCCCCCATAGTGTCATTGTGTTCAACAGTAACTGATGGGTTTAACTAGATGTTATAGCCCCCCCCCCCCCCCATAGTGTCATTGTGTTCAACAGTAACTGATGGGTTTAACTAGATGTTATAGCCCCCCCCCCATAGTGTCATTGTGTTCAACAGTAACTGATGGGTTTAACTAGATGTTATTGACCCCTCCCCCCATAGTGTCATTGTGTTCAACAGTAACTGATGGGTTTAACTAGATGTTATTGACCCCCCCCCATAGTGTCATTGTGTTCAACAGTAACTGATGGGTTTAACTAGATGTTATTGACCCCCCCCCCCCCATAGTGTCATTGTGTTCAACAGTAACTGATGGGTTTAACTAGATGTTATTGACCCCCCCCCCATAGTGTCATTGTGTTCAACAGTAACTGATGGGTTTAACTAGATGTTATTGACCCCCCCCCCCCCCCATAGTGTCATTGTGTTCAACAGTAACTGATGGGTTTAACTAGATGTTATTGACCCCCCCATAGTGTCATTGTGTTCAACAGTAACTGATGGGTTTAACTAGATGTTATTGACCCCCCCCCCCCCCATAGTGTCATTGTGTTCAACAGTAACTGATGGGTTTAACTAGATGTTATTGACCCCCCCCCCATAGTGTCATTGTGTTCAACAGTAGCTGATGGGTTTAACTAGATGT
>NW_027004040.1:30000-55000 GCF_036934945.1 Oncorhynchus masou masou
CCCCTTAACCTCATCCCCTAGTGCAGGGGGGGTAACTACCCCTTAACCTCATCCCCTAGTGCAGGGGGGGTAACTACCCCTTAACCTCATCCCCTAGTGGGGGGGGTGGCACTACCCCTTAACCTCATCCCCTAGTGCAGGGGGGGTAACTACCCCTTAACCTCATCCCCTAGTGCAGGGGGGGTAACTACCCCTTAACATCATCCCCTAGTGGGGGGGTGGCACTACCCCTTAACCTCATCCCCTATTGCAGGGGGGGGTAACTACCCCTTAACCTCATCCCCTAGTGCAGGGGGGGTAACTACCCCTTAACCTCATCCCCTAGTGGGGGGGTGGCACTACCCCTTAAACTCATCCCCTAGTGGAGGCGGGGGGGCACTACCCCCTAACCTCATCCCCTAGTGGAGGGGGAGGCACTACCCCCTAACCTCATCCCTAGTGGAGGCGGGGGGGCACTACCCCCTAACCTCATCCCCTCGTGCAGGGGTGGGCACTACTCCTTAATTAACCTCATCTCCTAGTGGAGGGGGTGGGCACTACCGCCTAATCTAATCCCCTAGTGGGGGGGGGGCACTACCCCTTAACCTCATCCCCTAGTGGAGGGGGTGGGCACTACCCCTTAACCTCATCCCCTAGTGGAGGGGGTGGGCACTACCCCTTAATCTCATCCCCTAGTGGAGGGGGTGAGGGGGGGCACTACCCCTTAACCTCATCCCCTAGTGGAGGGAGGGGGAGGCACTACCCTTTAACCTCAACCCCTAGTGGAGGGGTGGGCACTACCCCTTAACCTCATCCCCTAGTGGAGGGGGGCTGGGCACTACTGGTGAGTTGCTGCCCACCCCCTGTACTAGAGGACTGTGAGTTGCTGCCCACCCCCTGTACTAGAGCTAGAGGACTGTGAGTTGTTGCCCACCCCCTGTACTAGAGGACTGTGAGTTGTTGCCCACCCCCTGTACTAGAGGACTGTGAGTTGTTGCCCACCCCCTGCACTAGAGGACTGTGAGTTGCTGCCCACCCCCTGCACTAGAGGACTGTGAGTTGCTGCCCACCCCCTGCACTAGAGGACTGTGAGTTGTTGCCCACCCACTGTACTAGAGGACTGTGAGTTGCTGCCCATCCCCTGTACTAGAGGACTGTGAGTTGTTGCCCACCCCCTGTACTAGAGGACTGTGAGTTGTTGCCCACCCCCTGCACTAGAGGACTGTGAGTTGCTGCCCACCCCCTGCACTAGAGGACTGTGAGTTGTTGCCCACCCACTGTACTAGAGGACTGTGAGTTGCTGCCCATCCCCTGTACTAGAGGACTGTGAGTTGTTGCCCACCCCCTGTACTAGAGGACTGTGAGTTGTTGCCCACCCCCTGTACCAGAGGACTGTGAGTTGTTGCCCACCCCCTGTACTAAAGGACTGTGAGTTGTTGCCCACCCCCTGTACTAAAGGACTGTGAGTTGTTCCTACCCCCTGTACCAAAGGACTGTGAGTTGTTGCCCACCCCCTGTACTAGAGGACTGTGAGTTGTTGCCCACCCCCTGTACTAAAGGACTGTGAGTTGTTCCTACCCCCTGTACTAGAGGACTGTGAGTTGTTGCCCACCCCCTGTACTAGAGGACTGTGAGTTGCTGCCCACCCCCTGTACTAGAGGACTGTGAGTTGTTGCCCATCCCCTGTACTAGAGGACTGTGGGTTGTATCCCCTGTACTAGAGGACTGTGAGTTGTATCCCCTGTACTAGAGGACTGTGGGTTGCATCCCCTGTACTAGAGGACTGTGGGTTGTATCCCCTGTACTAGAGGACTGTGAGTTGCATCCCCTGTACTAGAGGACTGTGGGTAGGGGATGTAGGGTCACTAGGGTATGAAGACAGATCAGTGGTTAGGACCAGCCACTATCTACTCCAGGGTGAGGGGAGGGTCAACAAGAGGACGGGACCCCGTTTGAGCTTTTGAACTTTGAACTGTGAACTTTAACCCCTGGCCTCAGTAGCAGGGAGCACTGAGAGGCTTCCACTCCTTCTCTGTTTATATATATATATCAGTTCTTAGGGGTTTTGTAAAATCCCCAGGTTTTCCCAGAATTCCCGGTTGGTTGGGCTCCGGATTCCCTCCTGATTCCAGGGATCTTCCTACCAGGATTTCTGGAAAACGTGAGAATGTGGGGTGGGGTTAACCAGAATTTCCCAACCCTACCGGTTATATTTAACTGAACAGGTTGACCCAACCCTGCCTTAACTCCTGATCTAGGATCAGTTTTGCCTTCTGCCCTCTATTGGTAAAGGTAAGGGAGGACAGTCAGAAGACCTTAGGGGGTTGCACAATTCTGGCAACTTTCCCCCCCGAAAATCCACAGGTTTTCCAGAATCCCCAGTGGGAGGAATCTAGGATTTTCTAGGATTTCTGGGAAAGTTACTGGGATATTTTAAACCCCGAGGAGAGCTGATCTTAGATTTTGTGGTTAGGAGGTTAACTTTAACCTGGAGTATATTTAACTCTTAGATGGTAAATGTTAGATAATTGGTGCTTCCTTCTTATCTTTACTTCCTCATACCAGTCTGCCACTTCCTGTCCTTCGTCTCACAAGTCTGTCACTTCCTGTCCTTCTTCTCTTTACTCCCTCATACCAGTCTGCCACTTCCTGTGCTTCTTCTCACCAGTCTGTCACTTCCTGTCCTTCTTATCACCAGTCTGTCACTTCCTGTCCTTCTTATCTTTACTCCCTCATACCAGTCTGTCACTTCCTGTCTTTCTTATCTTTACTCCCTCATACCAGTCTGTCACTTCCTGTCCTTCTTATCTTTACTCTCTCATACCAGTATGTCACTTCCTGTCCTTCTTCTTTTTACTCCCTCATACCAGTATGTCACTTCCTGTCCTTCTTCTTTTTACTCCCTCATACCAGTCTGTCACTTCCTGTCCTTCTTCTCACCAGTCTGTCACTTCCTGTCCTTCTTCTCTTTACTCCCTCATACCAGTCTGTCATTTCCTGTCCTTCTTCCCTTTACTCTCTCATACCAGTCTGTCACTTCCTGTCCTTCTTCTCACCAGTCTGTCACTTCCTGTCCTTCTTATCTTTTACTTCTTCATACCAGTCTGCCACTTCCTGTGCTTCTTATCACCAGTCTGTCACTTCCTGTCCTTCTTCTTTTTACTCCCTCATACCAGTCTGTCACTTCCTGTCCTTCTTCTCTGTACTCCCTCATACCAGTCTGTCACTTCCTGTCCTTCTTCTCTTTACTCCCTCATACCAGTCTGTCACTTCCTGTCCTTCTTCTCTTTACTCCCTCATACCAGTCTGTCACTTCCTGTCCTTCTTCTCTTTACTCTCTCATACCAGTCTGTCACTTCCTGTCCTTCATCTCTTTACTCTCTCATACCAGTCTGTCACTTCCTGTCCTTCTCATCTTTTTCACCTGAAACTCTTAAAAGAATAACATATGTTGTCTGTACGTCTACCTGCCCTCACCCACACTCCCATCCCTCACCCACACTCCCATCCCTCACCCACACTCCCATCCTTCACCCACACTCCCATCCTTCATCCCCATTCCTCCTCCCCATTCCACATCCCCCTCTCTCACCCCCATCCCACACCCCCTCCCTCACTCTTACCCCAATCCCTCACCCCTCCTCACCCTCTGTCCCTCCTCCCTCACCCCTCATCACCCTCTGTCTCTCCTACCTCACCCCTTCTCACCCTCTGTCCCTCCTACCTCACCCCTCCTCACCCTCTGTCTCTCCTACCTCACCCCTCCTCACCCTCTGTCCCTCTACCTCACCCCTCCTCACCCTCTGTCTCTCCTACCTCACCCCTCCTCACCCTCTGTCCCTCCTCCCTCACCCCTCCTCACCCTCTGTCCCTCCCTCTCACCCCTCCTCACCCTCTGTCCCTCCTACCTCACCCCTCCTCATCCTCTGTCTCTCCTACCTCACCCCTCATCACCCTCTGTCTCTCTTACCTCACCCCTCCTCACCCTCTGTCTCTCCTACCTCACCCCTCCTCACCCTCTGTCCCTCTACCTCACCCCTCCTCACCCTCTGTCTCTCCTACCTCACCCCTCCTCACCCTCTGTCCCTCCTCCCTCACCCCTCCTCATCCTCTGTCCCTCCCTCTCACCCCTCCTCACCCTCTGTCCCTCCTCCCTCACCCCTCCTCACCCTCTGCCCCTCCTCCCTCACCCCTCCTCACCCTCTGTCCCTCTTCCCTCACCCTCCTCACCCTCTGTCCCTCCTCCCTCACCACTCCTCACCCTCTGCCCCTCCTACCCCACCCCTCCTCCTTCACCCCTCCTCACCCTCTGTCTCTCCTACCCCACCCCTCCTCACCCTCTGTCCCTTCTCCCTCACCCCTCCTCCTTCACCCCTCCTCACCCTCTGTCTCTCCTACCCCACCCCTCCTCACCCTCTGTCCCTTCTCCCTCACCCCTCCTCCTTCACCCCTCCTCCCCCTCTGTCTCTCCTACCTCACCCCTCCTCCCCCATTCCAAGAGCTTTCTGTAAACAAGGTCCTTATTGTCCTTCACTGTCACTTGTAGAGTAGAACTTACGTTTTGACGTGTTTTAAAGACAATGTGTTATAATGTTATAATATAATGTTATAATGTTGGCTCAACGTGGGAAACCTGGAGAGATGTGCATGAATAGAAGGAAGGATGTATTTGTAGAGTATTTGGAATGGGGCCCGTGGGAGGGAAGGATGTATTTGTAGAGTACTTGGAATGGGGCCCTTGGGAAGGAAGGATGTATTTGTAGAGTATTGGAATGGGGCCCTTGGGAAGGAAGGATGTATTTGTAGAGTATTGGAATGGGGCCCTTGAGTTATTCACAGAAATTATGCTCCATCTTCTCAGCTGTCTCTCCTTCTCTCCCCCCCTCTCTCTCCTTCTCTCTCCCCCCTCCTCTCTCCTTCTCTCTCCCCCTCTCTCTCCTTCTCTCTCCCCCCTCCTATCTCTCTATCCATCCCCCCTCTCCCCCCCTCCTCTCTCTCCCCCCTTCTCTTTCTCTCTACACTGCCAACCGTTCTATTCTCATGCCCAGACCATCACCACAGCCCACTTCAGTTCATCTAGCGACTCCTCATCCGTCATACATGTAGAAAGCTGTGTGTCAACCGTCATACATGTTACATACTGTACCTGACATCATACATGCAGAAAGACACAAACTAACTCAACCAGAGATAGAAAGAGCAGGAGGGAGGGAGAGAGAGAGGCGAGAAGGAGAGAGAAAGGATAGGGGGAGAGAGAAGGAGAGAGAGGAAGGGGAGAGAGAAAGGAGAGATGAGGGGGTAGGAGAGAGGAGGGGGAGAGAGAGAAGGAGAGAGGAGGGGGAGGGAGAGGAGAGGGTGAGAAGGAGAGGAAGGGGAAGAGAAGGAGAAAAGGAAAGAGAGAAGAGAGACGAGAGAGAGAAAGAGAGAGAGAGGGAGAGAGGCAGAGGGAGAGGGACAGAGGAAGAGAGAGAGAGACATAGAGAGACAGAGGAAGAGAGAGGGAGAGAGAGAGAGAGAGAGAGAGAGGGACAGAGGAAGAGAGAGAGAGAGAGAACCTCCTGCATTATGTGTCTATCCCCCTCTCTCTAAACGTTGACAAGTGTTTTATAGCGTAATGAAACATGAAAACAACACTAAGTTGACGATACAATAGTCCACTTCTATCATGATAAATACGTGAATAATAAAGTTGTTTTAAAGTCTCTAAACTGTCTCAGTTATCATGCTGTGCTCTATACTCTATACCATTGCAACGTGACCAATGGGGGAAGTGGGGAGAGGTCAAAGGTTGAGCGCCGGTCCAGATGACGAGCAGCGAGTGAAACGCGAAATGCTAATGATTTTAGCTCAACATGTACGTAACACCATTCACCTTGAATTAGCATCGTTTAGTGAAGGAACATATCGCGTTAAATTAGCATTTGTTAGCTTACATACCAATAGCACTAAACTAGCATTGTTAGCATACATACTTATAGCGCTAAATTATGTAATGCTAGACTACGCCACTCAACCTCAAGCCACGCTATGTAATGCTAGGCTATGCTATGTAATGCATGCTAGGCTACGCTATGTAATGCTAGGCGGCTACGCTATGTAATGCATGCTAGGCTACGCTATGTAATGCTAGGTGGCTACACTATGTAATGCTAGGCTATGCTATGTAATGCTAGACTACGCCACTCAACCTCAAGCCACGCTATGTAATGCTAGGCTACGCTATGTAATGCTAGGCGGCTACACTATGAAATGCTAGACTACTCCACTCAACTTCAAGCCAAAGTGACGACAACACATACTAAATGTTCAAACGCCATTTTGAACCATACAAGGATTTACAATCCCAACCGTTATAATACTGAGTTTGGGTAATCTAATCCCAACAGTTATAATACTGAGTTTGGGTAATCTAATCCCAACAGTTATAATACTGAGTTTGGGTAATCCCAACAGTTATAATGCTGAGTTTGGGTAATCCCAACAATTATAATACTGAGTTTGGGTAATCTAATCCCAACAGTTATAATACTGAGTTTGGGTAATCTAATCCCAACAGTTATAATACTGAGTTTGGGTAATCCCAACAGTTATATTACTGAGTTTGGGTAATCCCAACAGTTATAATACTGAGTTTGGGTAATCCCAACAGTTATAATACTGAGTTTGGGTAATCTAATCCCAACAGTTATGTTAATGAGTTTGGGTAATCCCAACAGTTATAATACTGAGTTTGGGTAATCTAATCCCAACAGTTATAATACTGAGTTTGGGTAATCCCAACAGTTATAATACTGAGTTTGGGTAATCTAATCCCAACAGTTATAATACTGAGTTTGGGTAATCTAATCCCAACAGTTGTAATACTGAGTTTGGGTAATCCCAACAGTTATAATACTGAGTTTGGGTAATCCCAACAGTTATAATACTGAGTTTGGGTAATCCCAACAGTTATAATACTGAGTTTGGGTAATCCCAACAGTTAAAATACTGAGTTTGGGTAATCTAATCCCAACAGTTATAATACTGAGTTTGTGTAATCCCAACAGTTATAATACTGAGTTTGGGTAATCTAATCCCAACAGTTATAATACTGAGTTTGGGTAATCTAATCCCAACAGTTGTAATACTGAGTTTGGGTAATCCCAACAGTTATAATACTGAGTTTGGGTAATCCCAACAGTTATAATACTGAGTTTGGGTAATCCCAACAGTTATAATACTGAGTTTGGGTAATCCCAACAGTTATAATACTGAGTTTGGGTAATCCCAACAGTTAAAATACTGAGTTTGGGTAATCTAATCCCAACAGTTATAATACTGAGTTTGTGTAATCCCAACCGTTATAATACTGAGTTTGGGTAATCTAATCCCAACAGTTATAATACTGAGTTTGGGTAATCCCAACAGTTATAATACTGAGTTTGGGTAATCCCAACAGTTATAATACTGAGTTTGGGTAATCTAATCCCAACAGTTATAATACTGAGTTTGGGTAATCTAATCCCAACAGTTATAATACTGAGTTTGGGTAATCTAATCCCAACAGTTATAATACTGAGTTTGGGTAATCCCAACAGTTATAATACTGAGTTTGGGTAATCCCAACAGTTTTAATACTGAGTTTGGGTAATCCCAACAGTTATAATACTGAGTTTGGGTAATCCCAACAGTTATAATACTGAGTTTGGGTAATCTAATCCCAACAGTTATAATACTGAGTTTGGGTAATCTAATCCCAACAGTTATAATACTGAGTTTGGGTAATCTAATCCCAACAGTTATAATACTGAGTTTGGGTAATCCCAACAGTTATAATACTGAGTTTGGGTAATCTAATCCCAACAGTTATAATACTGAGTTTGGGTAATCTAATCCCAACAGTTATAATACTGAGTTTGGGTAATCCCAACAGTTATAATACTGAGTTTGGGTAATCCCAACAGTTATAATACTGAGTTTGGGTAATCCCAACAGTTATAATACTGAGTTTGGGTAATCCCAACAGTTAAAATACTGAGTTTGGGTAATCTAATCCCAACAGTTATAATACTGAGTTTGTGTAATCCCAACCGTTATAATACTGAGTTTGGGTAATCTAATCCCAACAGTTATAATACTGAGTTTGGGTAATCCCAACAGTTATAATACTGAGTTTGGGTAATCCCAACAGTTATAATACTGAGTTTGGGTAATCTAATCCCAACAGTTATAATACTGAGTTTGGGTAATCTAATCCCAACAGTTATAATACTGAGTTTGGGTAATCTAATCCCAACAGTTATAATACTGAGTTTGGGTAATCCCAACAGTTATAATACTGAGTTTGGGTAATCCCAACAGTTATAATACTGAGTTTGGGTAATCCCAACAGTTATAATACTGAGTTTGGGTAATCCCAACAGTTATAATACTGAGTTTGGGTAATCTAATCCCAACAGTTATAATACTGAGTTTGGGTAATCTAATCCCAACAGTTATAATACTGAGTTTGGGTAATCTAATCCCAACAGTTATAATACTGAGTTTGGGTAATCCCAACAGTTATAATACTGAGTTTGGGTAATCTAATCCCAACAGTTATAATACTGAGTTTGGGTAATCTAATCCCAACAGTTATAATACTGAGTTTGGGTAATCCCAACAGTTATAATACTGAGTTTGGGTAATCTAATCCCAACAGTTATAATACTGAGTTTGGGTAATCCCAACAGTTATAATACTGAGTTTGGGTAATCTAATCCCAACAGTTATAATACTGAGTTTGGGTAATCTAATCCCAACAGTTATAATACTGAGTTTGGGTAATCCCAACAGTTATAATACTGAGTTTGGGTAATCTAATCCCAACAGTTATAATACTGAGTTTGGGTAATCCCAACAGTTATAATACTGAGTTTGGGTAATCTAATCCCAACAGTTATAATACTGAGTTTGGGTAATCTAATCCCAACAGTTATAATACTGAGTTTGGGTAATCCCAACCGTTATAATACTGAGTTTGGGTAAATTATGTTCCCCACACACACCTCCAGGCAGTCAATGTGATCCAACACTGAGCTGTGATAAAGTACATATTTTACTTAGTCCAAGATAGAAATACTATGACATATAAAGACATAAATAATATTATATACATTATAATACTATGATATATATATATAAAGACAGAAATAATATCATATACAGTATAATACTATGACATATATATATATAAAGACAGAAATAATATTATATACAATATAATACTATGACATATATATATATACATAGAAAGACATAAATAATATTATATATAGTATAATACTATGATATATATATATAAAGACATAAACAATATTATATATAGTATAATACTATGACATATATATATAAAGACAGAAATAATATTATATACAGTATAATACTATGATATATATATATAAAGACAGAAATAATATTATATACAGTATAATACTGTGATATATATATATATAAAGACATAAATAATATTATATACAGTACAATACTATGACATATATATATATATATATATAAAGACAGAAATAATATTATATACAGTATAATACTATGACATATATATATAAAGACATAAATAATATTATATACAGTACAATACTATGACATATATATATATATATATATATATATAAAGACAGAAATAATATTATATATAGTATAATACTATGACATATATATATAAAGACATAAATAATATTATATACAGTACAATACTATGACATATATATATATATATATATATATATAAAGACAGAAATAATATTACATACAGTATAATACTATGATATATATATATAAAGACATAAATAATATTATATATAGTATAATACTATGATATATATATATATATATATAAAGACATAAATAATATTATATACATTATAATACTATGATATATATATATAAAGACAGAAATAATATTATATACAGTATAATACTATGACATATATATATATAAAGACAGAAATAATATTATATACATTATAATACTATGATATATATACATATAAAGACAGAAATAATATTATATACAGTATAATACTATGATATATATATATATATATATAAAGACAGAAATAATATTATATACAGTATAATACTATGACATATATATATATATACATATAAAGACAGAAATAATATTATATACATTATAATACTATGATATATATATATATATATATATATATATATATATAAAGACAGAAATAATATTATATACATTATAATACTATGATATATATATATACATATATAAAGACAGAAATAATATTATATACAGTATAATACTATTACATATATATATATATATATATATATATATATATATATATATATAAAGACAGAAATAATATTATATACAGTATAATACTATGACATGTTGTTACGGTTTTCTTCCGTTGAAAGAGAGGAGGACCAAAATGCAGAGTGGTATACAACTTTAATAAAGATGAAAAATACGAACAATATACAAAACAAGAAAAACCCGAAACAGCCCTATCTGGTGCAAACAAACACAGAGACAGGAACAATCACCCACAAACACACCTAAAGGATATGGCTGCCTAAATATGGTTCCCAATCAGAGACAAAGATAAACACCTGCCTCTGATTGAGAACCACTTCAGGCAACCATAGACTTTCCTAGAGTACTGCACTAAACACAACCCCATAAATCTAATAAACCCCTAGACAAGAAAAGACACATAAATCACCCATGTCACACCCTGGCCTGACCAGAATAATAAAGAAAACACAGAATACGGCCAGGGCGTGACACATCTACATATAAATTAAAACATTTTTTAAAGAGTCAGTAGTCTTTATGTGTCACTCCTTGACCGTAGAGAGCTTTATATGTCTCTATTGTGGTTTGGTCAGGGTGTGATTTGGGTGGGCATTCTATGTCCCTTTTCTATGATTTGTATTTCTATGTTTTGGCCGGGTGTGGTTCTCAATCAGAGGCAGCTGTCTGTCGTTAGGTAGTTTTTTCCTCACAGGGGTTTTTGTGCGTAGTTGTTTTCTGTATAGTTTAGTTTTCTTACAGAACTGTTTGTTTGTCCTCTTTGTTATTTTTTTTGTTGAAGTGTTGTGATTTAATAAAATATCATGAACATGTACCATGCTGCGCTTTGGTCCAGTCATTGACAGGAAGAGGATTGTTGCAGTATGTGTCTGTTCACCCTCTCTCCTCTGCCTTCTTTCCTCTCTCACCTCGGCCCTCTCCCCTCTCTCCTCTCTCTCCCCCTCGGCCCTCTCTCCACTCTCTCCCCCTCGGCCCTCTCTCCTCTCTCTCCCCCTCGGCCCTCTCTCCTCTCTCTCCCCCTCGGCCCTCTCTCCTCTCTCTCCCCCTCGGCCCTCTCTCCGCTCTCTCCCCCTCGGCCCTCTCTCCGCTCTCTCCCCCTCGGCCCTCTCTCCACTCTCCCCCTCGGCCCTCTCTCCTCTCTCTCCCCCTCGGCCCTCTCTCCTCTCTCTCCCCCTCGGCCCTCTCTCCTCTCTCTCCCCCTCGGCCCTCTCTCCTCTCTCTCCCCCTCGGCCCTCTCTCCTCTCTCTCCCCCTCGACCCTCTCTCCTCTCTCTCCCCCTCGGCCCTCTCTCCGCTCTCTCCCCCTCGGCCCTCTCTCCTCTCTCTCCCCCTCGGCCCTCTCTCCCCTCTCTCTCCCCCTCGGCCCTCTCTCCTCTCTCTCCCCCTCGGCCCTCTCTCTCCCCCTCGGCCCTCTCTCCGCTCTCTCCCCCTCGGCCCACTCTCCTCTCTCTCCCCCGCGGCCCTCTCTCCGCTCTCTCCCCCTCGGCCCTCTCTCCCTCTCTCTCCCCTCGGCCCTCTCTCCTCTCTCTCCCCCTCGGCCCTCTCTCCTCTCTCTCCCCCTCGGCCCTCTCTCCTCTCTCTCCCCCTCGGCCCTCTCTCCCCATCACATTGTTACTGAATAGTTTGGTTAATTAGTTGGGCTTTATTATCCAGCCGGCCCGGTGTAAGTCACGGTTTTGCGTACTTGTGGTGTTCTTTTTGGAGAAATGTCCTCTGGTCTGATGAAAACAAAAAATTGAACTGTTTGGCCATAATGACCATCAATATGTTTGGAGGAAGAAGGAGGCTTGCAAGCCGAAGAACACCATCCCAACCGTGAAGCACGGGGGTGGCAGCATCATGTTGTGGGGGTGCTTTGCTGCAGGAGGGACTAGCGCACTTGAACAAAATAGATGGCATCATGAGGTAGGAAAATTATGTGGATATATTGAAGCAACATCTCAAGACATCAGTCAGGAAGTTAAAGCTTGGTCACAAATGGGTCTTCCAAATGGACAATGACCCCAAGCATACTTCCAAAGTTGTAGCAAAATGGCTTAAGGACAACAAAGTCATTGTATTGGAGTGGCCATCACAAAGCCCTGACCTCAATCCTATAGAAAATGTGTGGGCAGAATTGAAAAAGCGTGTGTGAGCAAGGAGGCCTACAAACCTGACTCAGTTACACCAGCTCTGTCAGGAGGAATGGGGCCTACAAACCTGACTCAGTTACACCAGCTCTGTCAGGAGGAATGGGGCCTACAAACCTGACTCAGTTACACCAGCTCTGTCAGGAGGAATGGGGCCTACAAACCTGACTCAGTTACACCAGCTCTGTCAGGAGGAATGGGGCCTACAAACCTGACTCAGTTACACCAGCTCTGTCAGGAGGCCTACAAACCCGACTCAGTTACATCAGCTCTGTCATGAGGAATGGGCCAAAATTTGTGGGAAGCTTATTGTGGGAAACTTGTGGAAGGCTACCCGAAACATTTGAGTTAAACAATTTAAAGGCAATGCTACCAAATACTAAATGAGTGTATGTAAACTTCTGACCCACTGGGAATGTGATGAAAGAAATAAAAGCTGAAATAAATAATTCTCTCTACTATTATTCTAGAGAGAGAGGCAGAGAGAGAGAGACATTTCACATTCTTAAAATAAAGGGATGATCCTAACTGACCTAAGACAGGGAATTTTTACTAGGATTAAATGTCAAGAATTGTGAAAAACAAAGTTTAAAAGTATTTGGCAAAGGTGTATGTAAACTTCCAAATTCAACTGTACGTTTCCCATGCTAATAAATCCCTTTGAATTCAATTGAATTGAGAGAGAGAGAGAGAGAGAGAGAGACAAAGAGAGGCAGAGAGAGAGAGACAAAGAGAGACAGAGAGAGATGCAGAGAGAGATGCAGAGAGAGACAGAGAGAGAGAGACAGAGAGAGAGACAGAGAGAGAGGCAGAGAGAGAGGCAGAGAGAGAGGCAGAGAGAGAGGCAGAGAGAGAAGCAGAGAGAGATGCAGAGGCAGAGAGAGAAACAGAGAGAGAGGCAGAGAGAGAGGCAGAGAGATGCAGAGGCAGAGAGAGAAACAGAGAGAGAGGCAGAGAGAGAGGCAGAGAGAGAAGCAGAGAGAGATGCAGAGGCAGAGAGAGAAACAGAGAGAGAGGCAGAGAGAGAGGCAGAGAGATGCAGAGGCAGAGAGAGAAACAGAGAGAGAGGCAGAGAGAGAGGCAGAGAGAGAAGCAGAGAGAGATGCAGAGGCAGAGAGAGAAACAGAGAGAGAGGCAGAGAGAGAGGCAGAGAGAGAGGCAGAGACGTATAGAGAGATAATCATGCCACTGAATTGAACTGAGGGACATCGGTAGGGGAGTGGGTGGCCTCCTGGGACTGGATCTCAGGAGGGAGGGGGGGGGGTCATCTGGGACTGGATCTCTTCTGGGTCTCAGGACGTGTGCGTGCGTGGACACACCTACACTAGTGAGTCAGCTGGCAGAGTATCTGCCCCCCTCTCCGGGCTCGGCACTGCCACATGGGTACTCTTCGCCCAGCCCCAGAGGGCTTCTGGACATCTGTTGGGAAGAACATCCCATCCCCCACATTCCAGATACCTCCTGTCCTCTACAGAGGAACAGCTCACACACCTCAGCTGTTCCACACTGTGTAGTGTCAGTGTCAGTGTCAGTGTCAGTACTGTTCGGCTGTCTGACCCAAAGGCCACTGAGCTGTAACCTGTCGTTATTATCTTTGGGACATCATTTATTAGGTCTGTCTGTGTTCATGTCTGTGCCAGTGTCAGTGTTAGTGTCAGTGGAAGGCTGCGTTAGTGTCAGTGTTAGAGTCAGTGGAAGGCTGCGTTAGTGTCAGTGTTAGTGTCAGTGTTAGAGTCAGTGTTAGAGTCAGTGTTAGAGTCAGTGTTAGTGTCAGTGGAAGGCTGCGTTAGTGTCAGTGTTAGTGTCAGTGTTAGAGTCAGTGTTAGAGTCAGTGTTAGAGTCAGTGGAAGGCTGCGTTAGTGTCAGTGTTAGAGTCAGTGTTAGAGTCAGTGTTAGAGTCAGTGTTAGAGTCAGTGGAAGGCTGCGTTAGTGTCAGTGTTAGTGTCAGTGTTAGAGTCAGTGTTAGAGTCAGTGTTAGAGTCAGTGTTAGTGTCAGTGGAAGGCTGCGTTAGTGTCAGTGTTAGTGTCAGTGTTAGAGTCAGTGTTAGAGTCAGTGTTAGAGTCAGTGTTAGTGTCAGTGGAAGGCTGCGTTAGTGTCAGTGTTAGAGTCAGTGTTAGAGTCAGTGTTAGAGTCAGTGTTAGAGTCAGTGGAAGGCTGCGTTAGTGTCAGTGTTAGTGTCAGTGTTAGAGTCAGTGTTAGAGTCAGTGTTAGAGTCAGTGTCAGTGTCAGTGTCAGTGTCAGTGTCAGTGTAGTGTCAGTGTTAGTGTCAGTGTAGTGTCAGTGTAGTGTCAGTGTTAGTGTCAGTGTCAGTGTCAGTGTAGTGTCAGTGGTAGTGTCAGTGTCAGTGTCAGTGTCAGTGTCAGTGTCAGTGTAGTGTCAGTGGTAGTGTAGTGTCAGTGTCAGTGTAGTGTCAGTGTAGTGTCAGTGTTAGTGTCAGTGTCAGTGTCAGTGTAGTGTCAGTGTCAGTGTCAGTGTCAGTGTCAGTGTCAGTGTCAGTGTCAGTGTCAGTGTCAGTGTCAGTGTAGTGTTAGTGTCAGTGTAGTGTCAGTGTAGTGTCAGTGTCAGTGTCAGTGTCAGTGTAGTGTCAGTGTAGTGTCAGTGTCAGTGTCAGTGTCAGTGTAGTGTCAGTGTCAGTGTCAGTGTAGTGTCAGTGTCAGTGTCAGTGTCAGTGTCAGTGTAGTGTCAGTGTCAGTGTCAGTGTCAGTGTAGTGTCAGTGTCAGTGTCAGTGTAGTGTCAGTGTCAGTGTCAGTGTCAGTGTCAGTGTAGTGTCAGTGTCAGTGTCAGTGTAGTGTCAGTGTCAGTGTCAGTGTAGTGTCAGTGTCAGTGTAGTGTCAGTGTCAGTGTAGTGTCAGTGTCAGTGTCAGTGTCAGTGTCAGTGTAGTGTCAGTGTCAGTGTCAGTGTCAGTGTCAGTGTAGTGTCAGTGTAGTGTCAGTGTCAGTGTCAGTGTCAGTGTCAGTGTCAGTGTAGTGTCAGTGTCAGTGTCAGTGTCAGTGTCAGTGTCAGTGTAGTGTCAGTGTCAGTGTAGTGTCAGTGTCAGTGTCAGTGTCAGTGTAGTGTCAGTGTCAGTGTCAGTGTCAGTGTCAGTGTCAGTGTAGTGTCAGTGTCAGTGTCAGTGTAGTGTCAGTGTCAGTGTCAGTGTCAGTGTCAGTGTAGTGTCAGTGTCAGTGTAGTGTCAGTGTCAGTGTCAGTGTCAGTGTAGTGTCAGTGTCAGTGTCAGTGTCAGTGTCAGTGTCAGTGTCAGTGTAGTGTCAGTGTCAGTGTCAGTGTCAGTGTCAGTGTCAGTGTAGTGTCAGTGTCAGTGTCAGTGTCAGTGTCAGTGTCAGTGTCAGTGTCAGTGTAGTGTCAGTGTCAGTGTCAGTGTCAGTGTCAGTGTCAGTGTAGTGTCAGTGTCAGTGTCAGTGTCAGTGTAGTGTCAGTGTCAGTGTCAGTGTCAGTGTCAGTGTCAGTGTCAGTGTCAGTGTAGTGTCAGTGTAGTGTCAGTGTCAGTGTCAGTGTCAGTGTCAGTGTAGTGTCAGTGTCAGTGTCAGTGTCAGTGTCAGTGTCAGTGTCAGTGTCAGTGTAGTGTCAGTGTCAGTGTCAGTGTCAGTGTAGTGTCAGTGTCAGTGTCAGTGTCAGTGTCAGTGTCAGTGTCAGTGTAGTGTCAGTGTCAGTGTCAGTGTCAGTGTCAGTGTCAGTGTAGTGTCAGTGTCAGTGTCAGTGTCAGTGTCAGTGTCAGTGTCAGTGTCAGTGTAGTGTCAGTGTCAGTGTCAGTGTCAGTGTCAGTGTCAGTGTAGTGTCAGTGTCAGTGTCAGTGTCAGTGTAGTGTCAGTGTCAGTGTCAGTGTCAGTGTCAGTGTCAGTGTCAGTGTAGTGTCAGTGTAGTGTCAGTGTCAGTGTCAGTGTCAGTGTCAGTGTCAGTGTCAGTGTCAGTGTCAGTGTCAGTGTCAGTGTAGTGTCAGTGTAGTGTCAGTGTCAGTGTCAGTGTAGTGTCAGTGTCAGTGTAGTGTCAGTGTCAGTGTCAGTGTCAGTGTCAGTGTCAGTGTAGTGTCAGTGTCAGTGTCAGTGTCAGTGTCAGTGTCAGTGTAGTGTCAGTGTCAGTGTCAGTGTCAGTGTCAGTGTCAGTGTCAGTGTAGTGTCAGTGTCAGTGTCAGTGTCAGTGTCAGTGTCAGTGTCAGTGTAGTGTCAGTGTAGTGTCAGTGTCAGTGTCAGTGTCAGTGTCAGTGTAGTGTCAGTGTAGTGTCAGTGTCAGTGTCAGTGTCAGTGTCAGTGTAGTGTCAGTGTCAGTGTAGTGTCAGTGTAGTGTCAGTGTCAGTGTCAGTGTCAGTGTAGTGTCAGTGTAGTGTCAGTGTAGTGTCAGTGTCAGTGTCAGTGTAGTGTCAGTGTCAGTGTCAGTGTCAGTGTCAGTGTCAGTGTAGTGTCAGTGTCAGTGTCAGTGTCAGTGTCAGTGTAGTGTCAGTGTCAGTGTCAGTGTCAGTGTCAGTGTCAGTGTAGTGTCAGTGTCAGTGTCAGTGTCAGTGTAGTGTCAGTGTCAGTGTCAGTGTCAGTGTCAGTGTCAGTGTAGTGTCAGTGTCAGTGTCAGTGTCAGTGTAGTGTCAGTGTCAGTGTCAGTGTCAGTGTCAGTGTAGTGTCAGTGTCAGTGTCAGTGTCAGTGTAGTGTCAGTGTCAGTGTCAGTGTCAGTGTCAGTGTAGTGTCAGTGTCAGTGTCAGTGTCAGTGTAGTGTCAGTGTCAGTGTCAGTGTCAGTGTCAGTGTAGTGTCAGTGTCAGTGTCAGTGTCAGTGTCAGTGTAGTGTCAGTGTCAGTGTCAGTGTCAGTGTCAGTGTCAGTGTCAGTGTAGTGTCAGTGTCAGTGTCAGTGTCAGTGTCAGTGTAGTGTCAGTGTCAGTGTCAGTGTCAGTGTCAGTGTCAGTGTCAGTGTAGTGTCAGTGTCAGTGTCAGTGTAGTGTCAGTGTCAGTGTCAGTGTAGTGTCAGTGTCAGTGTAGTGTCAGTGTCAGTGTCAGTGTCAGTGTCAGTGTCAGTGTCAGTGTAGTGTCAGTGTCAGTGTCAGTGTAGTGTAGTGTCAGTGTCAGTGTCAGTGTCAGTGTCAGTGTCAGTGTAGTGTCAGTGTCAGTGTCAGTGTCAGTGTCAGTGTAGTGTCAGTGTCAGTGTCAGTGTAGTGTAGTGTCAGTGTCAGTGTCAGTGTAGTGTCAGTGTAGTGTAGTGTCAGTGTCAGTGTCAGTGTAGTGTCAGTGTCAGTGTCAGTGTCAGTGTAGTGTCAGTGTAGTGTCAGTGTAGTGTCAGTATCAGTGTCAGTGTCAGTGTCAGAGTCAGTGTAGTGTCAGTGTAGTGTCAGTGTCAGTGTCAGTGTCAGTGTAGTGTCAGTGTAGTGTCAGTGTTAGTGTCAGTGTCAGTGTAGTGTCAGTGTAGTGTCAGTGTAGTGTCAGTGTCAGTGTCAGTGTAGTGTCAGTGTAGTGTCAGTGTCAGTGTAGTGTCAGTGTAGTGTCAGTGTCAGTGTAGTGTCAGCATAGTGTCAGTGTAGTGTCAGTGTCAGCGTCGTGTCAGTGTAGTGTCAGTGTTAGTGTCAGTGTCAGTGTAGTGTCAGTGTAGTGTCAGTGTTAGTGTCAGTGTCAGTGTAGTGTCAGTGTAGTGTCAGTGTCAGTGTCAGTGTCAGTGTAGTGTCAGTGTAGTGTCAGTGTAGTGTCAGTGTCAGTGTCAGTGTAGTGTCAGTGTCAGTGTCAGTGTCAGTGTCAGTGTCAGTGTAGTGTCAGTGTCAGTGTCAGTGTCAGTGTCAGTGTAGTGTCAGTGTCAGTGTCAGTGTCAGTGTCAGTGTCAGTGTAGTGTCAGTGTCAGTGTCAGTGTCAGTGTAGTGTCAGTGTCAGTGTCAGTGTCAGTGTCAGTGTCAGTGTAGTGTCAGTGTCAGTGTCAGTGTCAGTGTAGTGTCAGTGTCAGTGTCAGTGTCAGTGTCAGTGTAGTGTCAGTGTCAGTGTCAGTGTCAGTGTAGTGTCAGTGTCAGTGTCAGTGTCAGTGTCAGTGTAGTGTCAGTGTCAGTGTCAGTGTCAGTGTAGTGTCAGTGTCAGTGTCAGTGTCAGTGTCAGTGTAGTGTCAGTGTCAGTGTCAGTGTCAGTGTCAGTGTCAGTGTAGTGTCAGTGTCAGTGTCAGTGTCAGTGTCAGTGTCAGTGTCAGTGTAGTGTCAGTGTCAGTGTCAGTGTCAGTGTCAGTGTAGTGTCAGTGTCAGTGTCAGTGTCAGTGTCAGTGTCAGTGTCAGTGTAGTGTCAGTGTCAGTGTCAGTGTAGTGTCAGTGTCAGTGTCAGTGTAGTGTCAGTGTCAGTGTAGTGTCAGTGTCAGTGTCAGTGTCAGTGTCAGTGTCAGTGTCAGTGTCAGTGTAGTGTCAGTGTCAGTGTCAGTGTAGTGTAGTGTCAGTGTCAGTGTCAGTGTCAGTGTCAGTGTCAGTGTAGTGTCAGTGTCAGTGTCAGTGTCAGTGTCAGTGTAGTGTCAGTGTCAGTGTCAGTGTAGTGTAGTGTCAGTGTCAGTGTCAGTGTAGTGTCAGTGTAGTGTAGTGTCAGTGTCAGTGTCAGTGTAGTGTCAGTGTCAGTGTCAGTGTCAGTGTAGTGTCAGTGTAGTGTCAGTGTAGTGTCAGTATCAGTGTCAGTGTCAGTGTCAGAGTCAGTGTAGTGTCAGTGTAGTGTCAGTGTCAGTGTCAGTGTCAGTGTAGTGTCAGTGTAGTGTCAGTGTTAGTGTCAGTGTCAGTGTAGTGTCAGTGTAGTGTCAGTGTAGTGTCAGTGTCAGTGTCAGTGTAGTGTCAGTGTAGTGTCAGTGTCAGTGTAGTGTCAGTGTAGTGTCAGTGTCAGTGTAGTGTCAGCATAGTGTCAGTGTAGTGTCAGTGTCAGCGTCGTGTCAGTGTAGTGTCAGTGTTAGTGTCAGTGTCAGTGTAGTGTCAGTGTAGTGTCAGTGTTAGTGTCAGTGTCAGTGTAGTGTCAGTGTAGTGTCAGTGTTAGTGTCAGTGTAGTGTCAGTGTAGTGTCAGTGTAGTGTCAGTGTTAGTGTAGTGTCAGTGTCAGTGTCAGTGTTAGTGTAGTGTCAGTGTCAGTGTCAGTGTCAGTGTCAGTGTCAGTGTAGTGTCAGTGTAGTGTCAGTGTAGTGTCAGTGTAGTGTCAGTGTCAGTGTCAGTGTCAGTGTCAGTGTAGTGTCAGTGTCAGTGTCAGTGTCAGTGTAGTGTCAGTGTCAGTGTCAGTGTAGTGTCAGTGTAGTGTCAGTGTCAGTGTCAGTGTAGTGTCAGTGTCAGTGTAGTGTCAGTGTCAGTGTCAGTGTCAGTGTAGTGTCAGTGTCAGTGTCAGTGTCAGTGTCAGTGTCAGTGTCAGTGTAGTGTCAGTGTCAGTGTCAGTGTCAGTGTCAGTGTAGTGTCAGTGTCAGTGTCAGTGTCAGTGTCAGTGTAGTGTCAGTGTCAGTGTCAGTGTCAGTGTCAGTGTAGTGTCAGTGTCAGTGTCAGTGTCAGTGTCAGTGTAGTGTCAGTGTCAGTGTCAGTGTCAGTCTCAGTGTAGTGTCAGTGTCAGTGTCAGTGTCAGTGTCAGTGTCAGTGTAGTGTCAGTGTCAGTGTCAGTGTCAGTGTCAGTGTCAGTGTAGTGTCAGTGTCAGTGTCAGTGTCAGTGTCAGTGTCAGTGTAGTGTCAGTGTCAGTGTCAGTGTCAGTGTAGTGTCAGTGTAGTGTCAGTGTCAGTGTAGTGTCAGTGTCAGTGTCAGTGTCAGTGTCAGTGTCAGTGTCGTGTCAGTGTCAGTGTCAGTGTAGTGTCAGTGTAGTGTTAGTGTAGTGTAGTGTCAGTGTCAGTGTCAGTGTCAGTGTCAGTGTAGTGTCAGTGTCAGTGTAGTGTCAGTGTAGTGTCAGTGTTAGTGTCAGTGTCAGTGTAGTGTCAGTGTAGTGTCAGTGTAGTGTCAGTGTCAGTGTCAGTGTAGTGTCAGTGTCAGTGTCAGTGTCAGTGTCAGTGTAGTGTCAGTGTAGTGTCAGTGTTAGTGTCAGTGTCAGTGTAGTGTCAGTGTAGTGTCAGTGTAGTGTCAGTGTCAGTGTCAGTGTAGTGTCAGTGTAGTGTCAGTGTCAGTGTAGTGTCAGTGTAGTGTCAGTGTCAGTGTAGTGTCAGCATAGTGTCAGTGTAGTGTCAGTGTCAGCGTCGTGTCAGTGTAGTGTCAGTGTTAGTGTCAGTGTCAGTGTAGTGTCAGTGTAGTGTCAGTGTTAGTGTCAGTGTCAGTGTAGTGTCAGTGTAGTGTCAGTGTTAGTGTCAGTGTAGTGTCAGTGTAGTGTCAGTGTAGTGTCAGTGTTAGTGTAGTGTCAGTGTCAGTGTCAGTGTTAGTGTAGTGTCAGTGTCAGTGTCAGTGTCAGTGTCAGTGTCAGTGTAGTGTCAGTGTAGTGTCAGTGTAGTGTCAGTGTAGTGTCAGTGTCAGTGTCAGTGTCAGTGTAGTGTCAGTGTCAGTGTCAGTGTCAGTGTAGTGTCAGTGTCAGTGTCAGTGTAGTGTCAGTGTAGTGTCAGTGTCAGTGTCAGTGTAGTGTCAGTGTCAGTGTAGTGTCAGTGTCAGTGTCAGTGTCAGTGTAGTGTCAGTGTCAGTGTCAGTGTCAGTGTCAGTGTCAGTGTCAGTGTAGTGTCAGTGTCAGTGTCAGTGTCAGTGTCAGTGTAGTGTCAGTGTCAGTGTCAGTGTCAGTGTCAGTGTAGTGTCAGTGTCAGTGTCAGTGTCAGTGTCAGTGTAGTGTCAGTGTCAGTGTCAGTGTCAGTGTCAGTGTCAGTGTCAGTGTCAGTGTCAGTGTCAGTCTCAGTGTAGTGTCAGTGTCAGTGTCAGTGTCAGTGTCAGTGTCAGTGTAGTGTCAGTGTCAGTGTCAGTGTCAGTGTCAGTGTAGTGTCAGTGTCAGTGTCAGTGTCAGTGTCAGTGTCAGTGTAGTGTCAGTGTCAGTGTCAGTGTCAGTGTAGTGTCAGTGTAGTGTCAGTGTCAGTGTAGTGTCAGTGTCAGTGTCAGTGTCAGTGTCAGTGTCAGTGTCGTGTCAGTGTCAGTGTCAGTGTAGTGTCAGTGTAGTGTTAGTGTAGTGTAGTGTCAGTGTCAGTGTCAGTGTCAGTGTCAGTGTCAGTGTAGTGTCAGTGTCAGTGTCAGTGTAGTGTAGTGTAGTGTCAGTGTCAGTGTAGTGTAGTGTAGTGTCAGTGTTAGTGTCAGTGTCAGTGTAGTGTCAGTGTCAGTGTTAGTGTAGTGTAGTGTCAGTGTCAGTGTCAGTGTAGTGTCAGTGTCAGTGTCAGTGTTAGTGTCAGTGTCAGTGTAGTGTCAGTGTTAGTGTAGTGTAGTGTCAGTGTAGTGTCAGTGTAGTGTCAATGTAGTGTCAGTGTCAGTGTAGTGTCAGTGTCAGTGTCAGTGTAGTGTCAGTGTCAGTGTCAGTGTCAGTGTAGTGTCAGTGTCAGTGTTAGAGTCAGTGTAGTGTCAGTGTCAGTGTAGTGTCAGTGTCAGTGTAGTGTAGTGTCAGTGTCAGTGTAGTGTCAGTGTAGTGTCAGTGTCAGTGTAGTGTCAGTGTAGTGTCAGTGTCAGTGTCAGTGTCAGTGTAGTGTCAGTGTAGTGTCAGTGTCAGTGTAGTGTCAGTGTAGTGTCAGTGTAGTGTCAATGTAGTGTCAGTGTCAGTGTAGTGTCAGTGTCAGTGTAGTGTAGTGTCAGTGTCAGTGTCAGTGTAGTGTCAGTGTAGTGTCAGTGTCAGTGTAGTGTCAGTGTAGTGTCAGTGTCAGTGTAGTGTAGTGTCAGTGTCAGTGTAGTGTCAGTGTAGTGTCAGTGTCAGTGTCAGTGTCAGTGTCAGTGTCAGTGTAGTGTCAGTGTCAGTGTCAGTGGTAGTGTCAGTGTCAGTGGTAGTGGTAGTGTCAGTGGTAGTGTCAGTGTCAGTGTCGTGTCAGTGTAGTGTCAGTGTTAGTGTAGTGTAGTGTCAGTGTCAGTCTCAGTCTCAGTGTCAGTGTAGTGTCAGTGTCAGTGTCCCACCCTCAGCACAGCCATCCTAGTGGTGTCCCAGCCTCAGCACAGCCATCCCAGTGGTGGCCCAGCCTCAGCACAGCCATCCCAGTGGTGGCCCAGCCTCAGCACAGCCATCACAGTGGTGACCCAGCCTCAGCACAGCCATCCCAGTGGTGTCCCACACTCAGCACAGCCATCCCAGTGGTGGCCCAGCCTCAGCACAGCCATCTTAGTGGTGTCCCAGCCTCAGCACAGCCATCCCAGTGGTGGCCCACCCTCAGCACAGCCATCCCAGTGGTGTCCCAGCCTCAGCACAGCCATCCTAGTGGTGTCCCAGCCTCAGCACAGCCATCTTAGTGGTGTCCCAGCCTCAGCACAGCCATCCCAGTGGTGGCCCACCCTCAGCACAGCCATCCCAGTGGTGTCCCAGCCCTACTAGTGGTGTCCCACCCTCAGCACAGCCATCCCAGTGGTGGACCAGCCTCAGCACAGCCATCCCAGTGGTGGCCCAGCCTCAGCACAGCCATCCCAGTGGTGGCCCAGCCTCAGCACAGCCATCCCAGTGGTGGCCCAGCCTCAGCACAGCCATCCCAGTGGTGGCCCAGCCTCAGCACAGCCATCCCAGTGGTGGCCCACCCTCAGCACAGCCATCCCAGTGGTGGCCCAGCCTCAGCACAGCCATCCCAGTGGTGTCCCAGCCTCAGCACAGCCATCCTAGTGGTGTCCCAGCCATCCTAGTGGTGTCCCAGCCTCAGCACAGCCATCCCAGTGGTGGCCCAGCCTCAGTACAGCCATCCCAGTGGTGGCCCAGTCTCAGCACAGCCATCCCAGTGGTGGCCCAGCCTCAGTCCAGCCATCCCAGTGGTGGCCCAGCCTCAGTACAGCCATCCCAGTGGTGTCCCAGCCTCAGCACAGCCATCCTAGTGGTGTCCCAGCCTCAGCACAGCCATCCTAGTGGTGTCCCAGCCTCAGCACAGCCATCCCAGTGGTGTCCCAGCCATCCTAGTGGTGTCCCAGCCTCAGCACAGCCATCCCAGTGGTGGCCCAGCCTCAGTACAGCCATCCCAGTGGTGGCCCAGCCTCAGCACAGCCATCCCAGTGGTGGCCCAGCCTCAGTACAGCCATCCCAGTGGTGGCCCAGCCTCAGTACAGCCATCCCAGTGGTGTCCCAGCCTCAGCACAGCCATCCTAGTGGTGTCCCAGCCATCCTAGTGGGTCCCAGCCTCAGCACAGCCATCCCAGTGGTGGCCCAGCCTCAGTACAGCCATCCCAGTGGTGGCCCAGCCTCAGCACAGCATCCTAGTGGTGGCCCAGCCTCAGCACAGCCATCCCAGTGGTGGCCCAGCCTCAGCACAGCCATCCCAGTGGTGTCCCAGCCTCAGTACAGCCATCCCAGTGGTGGCCCAGCCTCAGCACAGCATCCTAGTGGTGGCCCATCCTCAGCACAGCCATCCTAGTGGTGGCCCAGCCTCAGCACAGCCATCCCAGTGGTGGCCCATCCTCAGCACAGCCATCCTAGTGGTGTCCCAGCCTCAGTACAGCCATCCCAGTGGTGGCCCATCCTCAGCACAGCCATCCTAGTGGTGGCCCAGCCTCAGCACAGCCATCCCAGTGGTGGCCCATCCTCAGCACAGCCATCCTAGTGGTGGCCCAGCCTCAGTACAGCCATCCCAGTGGTGGCCCAGCCTCAGCACAGCCATCCCAGTGGTGGTCCTGACAGTATTCTATCTTGTAGACCTATTGTATATACAAGTACTACTGAATTCCTCCTCATCATTGCTAGACAATATCTACCTGGTTTTACTACTTGGTTGCTATTGAGATATTTAGTAAACCAGTAGCGATATGTAGCAGGCATGATAACATATCACATGTCTTTACCCCTCTATCTCTCTCTCTCTTTAAATGTTCTGTATTTAATCCTCTACCTCTCTCTCTCTTTAAATGTTCTGTATTTAATCCTCTACCTCTCTCTCTCTTTAAATGTTCTGTATTTAATCCTCTACCTCTCTCTCTCTTTAAATGTTCTGTATTTAATCCTCTACCTCTCTCTCTCTTTAAATGTTCTGTATTTAATCCTCTACCTCTCTCTCTCTTTAAATGTTCTGTATTTAATCCTCTACCTCTCTCTCTCTTTAAATGTTCTGTATTTAATCCTCTACCTCTCTCTCTCTTTAAATGTTCTGTATTTAATCCTCTACCTCTCTCTCTCTTTAAATGTTCTGTATTTAATCCTCTACCTCTCTCTCTTTAAATGTTCTGTATTTAATCCTCTACCTCTCTCTCTCTTTAAATGTTCTGTATTTAATCCTCTACCTCTCTCTCTCTTTAAATGTTCTGTGTTTAATCCTCTACCTCTCTCTCTCTTTAAATGTTCTGTATTTAATCCTCTACCTCTCTCTCTCTTTAAATGTTCTGTATTTAATCCTCTACCTCTCTCTCTTTAAATGTTCTGTATTTAATCCTCTACCTCTCTCTCTCTTTAAATGTTCTGTATTTAATCCTCTACCTCTCTCTCTCTTTAAATGTTCTGTATTTAATCCTCTACCTCTCTCTCTCTTTAAATGTTCTGTATTTAATCCTCTACCTCTCTCTCTCTTTAAATGTTCTGTATTTAATCCTCTACCTCTCTCTCTCTTTAAATGTTCTGTATTTA
>NW_027004040.1:57500-77500 GCF_036934945.1 Oncorhynchus masou masou
ATACAGAACCCCCCCCAAAAAACACACAGGAGACACACACACACACAGGAACAGAATCACACAGGAGATACAGTGTGTGCCTGTGTCCCCACTAACCTGCAGTGGCACAGCCTCCGAAGAACAACCAGAGAGACAGGAGACACACACACACACAGGAACAGAATCACACAGGAGATACAGTGTGTGCCTGTGTCCCCACTAACCTGCAGTGGCACAGCCTCCGAAGAACAACCAGAGAGACAGGAGACACACACACACACAGGAACAGAATCACACAGGAGATACAGTGTGTGCCTGTGTCCCCACTAACCTGCAGTGGCACAGCCTGCGAAGAACAACCAGAGAGACAGGAGACACACACACAGGAACAGAATCACACAGGAGATACAGTGTGTGCCTGTGTCCCCACTAACCTGCAGTGGCACAGCCTGCGAAGAACAACCAGAGAGACAGGAGACACACACACACACAGGAACAGAATCACACAGGAGATACAGTGTGTGCCTGTGTCCCCACTAACCTGCAGTGGCACAGCCTCCGAAGAACAACCAGAGAGACAGGAGACACACACACACACAGGAACAGAATCACACAGGAGATACAGTGTGTGCCTGTGTCCCCACTAACCTGCAGTGGCACAGCCTGCGAAGAACAACCAGAGACTGCACAGTACGGCTGCATCTCAATACTCTCTAAACCTGCTTAACCTTTCCTTGCTTCCTTCTCTCGTTATCTTCCTGTCCTGCTCTTTTACCTCCACTAAGAGTTAATAAAGGATTGAGTAAGGGGGGAGGGGGGGGATACGGGGTACACACACACACACACACACACACACACACACACACACACACACACACACACACACACACACACACACACACACACACACACTCTATTCACACAAAATGGAGGAGGAGGATAATAAATGAGGAGGATAATAAATGAGGAGGATAATAAATGAGGAGGATAATAAATGAGGAGGATAATAAATGAGGTGGAGGATAATAAATGAGGAGGATGATAAATGAGGAGGATGATAATAAATGAGGAGGAGGTTAATAAATGAGGAGGATGATAAATGAGGAGGATAATAAATGAGGAGGAGGATAATAAATGAGGAGGAGGATAATAAATGAGGAGGAGGATAATAAATGAGGAGGATAATAAATGAGGAGGAGGATAATAAATGAGGAGGAGGATAATAAATGAGGAGGAGGATAATAAATGAGGAGGAGGATAATAAATGAGGAGGAGGATAATAAATGAGGAGGATAATAAATGAGGAGGAGGATAATAAATGAGGAGGAGGATAATAAATGAGGAGGAGGATAATAAATGAGGAGGAGGATAATAAATGAGGAGGAGGATAATAAATGAGGAGGAGGATAATAAATGAGGAGGATAATAAATGAGGAGGAGGATAATAAATGAGGAGGAGGATAATAAATGAGGAGGATAATAAATGAGGAGGATAATAAATGAGGAGGAGGATAATAAATGAGGAGGATAATAAATGAGGAGGATAATAAATGAGGAGGAGGTTAATAAATGAGGTGGAGGATAATAAATGAGGAGGAGGTTAATAAATGAGGAGGATAATAAATGAGGAGGATAATAAATGAGGAGGAGGATAATAAATGAGGAGGAGGAGGATAACAAATGAGGAGGATAATAAATGAGGAGGAGGATAATAAATGAGGAGGAGGATAATAAATGAGGAGGATAATAAATGAGGAGGATAATAAATGAGGAGGAGGATAATAAATGAGGAGGAGGTTAATAAATGAGGTGGAGGATAATAAATGAGGAGGATAATAAATGAGGAGGATAATAAATGAGGAGGAGGATAATAAATGAGGAGGATAATAAATGAGGAGGATAATAAATGAGGAGGAGGATAATAAATGAGGAGGAGGATAATAAATGAGGAGGATAATAAATGAGGAGGAGGATAATAAATGAGGAGGATAATAAATGAGGAGGATAATAAATGAGGAGGAGGATAAATGAGGAGGAGGATAATAAATGAGGAGGAGGAGGATAACAAATGAGGAGGATAATAAATGAGGAGGATAATAAATGAGGAGGATAATAAATGAGGAGGAGGATAATAAATGAGGAGGAGGATAATAAATGAGGAGGAGGATAATAAATGAGGAGGATAATAAATGAGGAGGATAATAAATGAGGAGGAGGATAATAAATGAGGAGGAGGTTAATAAATGAGGTGGAGGATAATAAATGAGGAGGATAATAAATGAGGAGGATAATAAATGAGGAGGAGGATAATAAATGAGGAGGATAATAAATGAGGAGGATAATAAATGAGGAGGAGGATAATAAATGAGGAGGAGGATAATAAATGAGGAGGATAATAAATGAGGAGGAGGATAATAAATGAGGAGGATAATAAATGAGGAGGATAATAAATGAGGAGGAGGATAAATGAGGAGGAGGATAATAAATGAGGAGGATAATAAATGAGGAGGATAATAAATGAGGAGGAGGATAATAAATGAGGAGGATAATAAATGAGGAGGATAATAAATGAGGAGGAGGTTAATAAATGAGGTGGAGGATAATAAATGAGGAGGAGGTTAATAAATGAGGAGGATAATAAATGAGGAGGATAATAAATGAGGAGGAGGATAATAAATGAGGAGGAGGAGGATAACAAATGAGGAGGATAATAAATGAGGAGGATAATAAATGAGGAGGAGGATAATAAATGAGGAGGATAATAAATTAGGAGGATAATAAATGAGGAGGAGGATAATAAATGAGGAGGAGGATAATAAATGAGGAGGAGGATAATAAATGAGGAGGAGGATAATAAATGAGGAGGATAATAAATGAGGAGGATAATAAATGAGGAGGAGGTTAATAAATGAGGTGGAGGATAATAAATGAGGAGGATAATAAATGAGGAGGATAAGTAAATGAGGAGGAGGATAATAAATGAGGAGGATAATAAATGAGGAGGATAATAAATGAGGAGGAGGATAATAAATGAGGAGGAGGATAATAAATGAGGAGGATAATAAATGAGGAGGAGGATAATAAATGAGGAGGATAATAAATGAGGAGGATAATAAATGAGGAGGAGGATAAATGAGGAGGAGGATAATAAATGAGGAGGATAATAAATGAGGAGGATAATAAATGAGGAGGAGGATAATAAATGAGGAGGATAATAAATGAGGAGGAGTATAATAAATGAGGAGGAGGTTAATAAATGAGGAGGAGGATAATAAATGAGGAGGATAATAAATGAGGAGGAGGATAATAAATGAGGAGGATGATAAATGAGGAGGATAATAAATGAGGAGGATAATAAATGAGGAGGATAATAAATGAGGAGGAGGATAATAAATGAGGATGATAATAAATGAGGAGGAGGATAATAAATGAGGAGGATAATAAATGAGGAGGAGGATAATAAATGAGGAGGAGGATAATAAATGAGGAGGAGGAGGATAATAAATGAGGAGGAGGATAATAAATGAGGAGGATAATAAATGAGGAGGAGGATAATAAATGAGGAGGTTAATAAATGAGGAGGAGGATAATAAATGAGGAGGAGGATAATAAATGAGGAGGATAATAAATGAGGAGGAGGATAATAAATGAGGAGGATAATAAATGAGGAGGAGGATAATAAATGAGGAGGATGATAAATGAGGAGGAGGATAATAAATGAGGAGGATGATAATAAATGAGGAGGATGATAATAAATGAGGAGGAGGATAATAAATGAGGAGGATGATAAATGAGGAGGAGGATAATAAATGAGGAGGATGATAATAAATGAGGAGGAGGATAATAAATGAGGAGGAGGATAATAAATGAGGAGGAGGATAATAAATGAGGAGGATGATAAATGAGGAGGAGGATAATAAATGAGGAGGATGATAATAAATGAGGAGGAGGATAATAAATGAGGAGGAGGATAATAAATGAGGAGGATAATAAATGAGGAGGATAATAAATGAGGAGGAGGATAATAAATGAGGAGGTGGATAATAAATGAGGAGGAGGATAATAAATGAGGAGGATAATAAATGAGGAGGAGGATAATAAATGAGGAGGATAATAAATGAGGAGGATAATAAATGAGGAGGATAATAAATGAGGAGGGGGATAATAAATGAGGAGGAGGATAATAAATGAGGAGGAGGATAATAAATGAGGAGGATAATAAATGAGGAGGAGGATAATAAATGAGGAGGAGGATAATAAATGAGGAGGAGGATAATAAATGAGGAGGAGGATAATAAATGAGGAGGATAATAAATGAGGAGGATAATAAATGAGGAGGAGGATTATAAATGAGGAGGACGATAATAAATGAGGAGGATGATAATAAATGAGGAGGAGGATAATAAATGAGGAGGAGGATAATAAATGAGGAGGAGGATAATAAATGAGGAGGAGGATAATAAATGAGGAGGAGGATAATAAATGAGGAGGAGGATAATAAATGAGGAGGATAATAAATGAGGAGGATAATAAATGAGGAGGATAATAAATGAGGAGGAGGATAATAAATGAGGAGGAGGAGGATAATAAATGAGGAGGAGGAGGATAATAAATGAGGAGGAGGATAATAAATGAGGAGGATAATAAATGAGGAGGAGGATAATAAATGAGGAGGATAATAAATGAGGAGGATAATAAATGAGGAGGATAATAAATGAGGAGGATAATAAATGAGGAGGAGGATAATAAATGAGGTGGAGGATAATAAATGAGGAGGAGGATAATAAATGAGGAGGAGGAGGATAATAAATGAGGAGGATAATAAATGAGGAGGATAATAAATGAGGAGGAGGATAATAAATGAGGAGGATAATAAATGAGGAGGATAATAAATGAGGTGGAGGATAATAAATGAGGAGGAGGATAAATGAGGAGGAGGATAATAAATGAGGAGGATAATAAATGAGGAGGATAATAAATGAGGAGGAGGATAATAAATGAGGAGGATAATAAATGAGGAGGAGGATAATAAATGAGGAGGAGGATAATAAATGAGGAGGAGGATAATAAATGAGGAGGAGGAGGATAATAAATGAGGAGGAGGATAATAAATGAGGAGGATAATAAATGAGGAGGAGGATAATAAATGAGGAGGATAATAAATGAGGAGGATAATAAATGAGGAGGATAATAAATGAGGAGGAGGATAATAAATGAGGAGGAGGAGGATAATAAATGAGGAGGATAATAAATGAGGAGGAGGATAATAAATGAGGAGGATAATAAATGAGGAGGATAATAAATGAGGAGGAGGATAATAAATGAGGAGGAGGATAATAAATGAGGAGGATAATAAATGAGGAGGAGGATAATAAATGAGGAGGATAATAAATGAGGAGGAGGATAATAAATGAGGAGGAGGATAATAAATGAGGAGGATAATAAATGAGGAGGAGGATAATAAATGAGGAGGAGGATAATAAATGAGGAGGAGGATAATAAATGAGGAGGAGGATAATAAATGAGGAGGAGGATAATAAATGAGGAGGATAATAAATGAGGAGGAGGATAATAAATGAGGAGGAGGATAAATGAGGAGGAGGATAATAAATGAGGAGGATAATAAATGAGGAGGATAATAAATGAGGAGGAGGATAATATATGAGGAGGATAATAAATGAGGAGGATAATAAATGAGGAGGAGGATAATAAATGAGGAGGAGGATAATAAATGAGGAGGAGGAGGAGGATAATAAATGAGGAGGAGTAGGATAATAAATGAGGAGGAGGATAATAAATGAGGAGGAGGATAATAAATGAGGAGGATAATAAATGAGGAGGAGGATAATAAATGAGGAGGATAATAAATGAGGAGGATAATAAATGAGGAGGAGGATAATAAATGAGGAGGAGGAGGATAATAAATGAGGAGGATAATAAATGAGGAGGAGGATAATAAATGAGGAGGATAATAAATGAGGAGGATAATAAATGAGGAGGAGGATAATAAATGAGGAGGAGGATAATAAATGAGGAGGATAATAAATGAGGAGGAGGATAATAAATGAGGAGGAGGATAATAAATGAGGAGGAGGATAATAAATTAGGAGGAGGATAATAAATGAGGAGGAGGATAATAAATGAGGAGGAGGATAATAAATGAGGAGGAGGATAATAAATGAGGAGGAGGATAATAAATGAGGAGGAGGATAATAAATTAGGAGGAGGATAATAAATGAGGAGGAGGATAATAAATGAGGAGGAGGATAATAAATGAGGAGGATAATAAATGAGGAGGAGGATAATAAATGAGGAGGAGGATAATAAATGAGGAGGAGGATAATAAATGAGGAGGAGGATAATAAATGAGGAGGATAATAAATGAGGAGGAGGATAATAAATGAGGAGGAGGATAATAAATGAGGAGGAGGATAATAAATGAGGAGGATAATAAATGAGGAGGAGGATAAATGAGGAGGAGGATAATAAATGAGGAGGATGATAATAAATGAGGAGGATAATAAATGAGGAGGATAATAAATGAGGAGGATAATAAATGAGGAGGAGGATAATAAATGAGGAGGATAATAAATGAGGAGGATAATAAATGAGGAGGATAATAAATGAGGAGGAGGATAATAAATGAGGAGGATGATAATAAATGAGGAGGATAATAAATGAGGAGGATAATAAATGAGGAGGAGGATAATAAATGATGAGGAGGATAATAAATGAGGAGGAGGATAATAAATGAGGAGGAGGATAATAAATGAGGAGGATAATAAATGAGGAGGAGGATAATAAATGAGGAGGATAATAAATGAGGTGGAGGATAATAAATGAGGAGGATAATAAATGAGGAGGAGGATAATACATGAGGAGGATAATAAATGAGGAGGAGGATAATAAATGAGGAGGAGGATAATAAATGAGGAGGATAATAAATGAGGAGGATAATAAATGAGGAGGAGGAGGATAAATGAGGAGGATAATAAATGAGGAGGATAATAAATGAGGAGGATAATAAATGAGGAGGATAATAAATGAGGAGGAGGATAATAAATGAGGAGGATAATAAATGAGGAGGATAATAAATGAGGAGGAGGATAATAAATGAGGAGGATAATAAATGAGGAGGATAATAAATGAGGAGGAGGATAATAAATGAGGACGATAATAAATGAGGAGGAGGATAATAAATGAGGAGGATAATAAATGAGGAGGATAATAAATGAGGAGGAGGATAATAAATGAGGAGGAGGATAATAAATGAGGAGGAGGATAATAAATGAGGAGGATAATAAATGAGGAGGATAATAATTGAGGAGGAGGATAATAAATGAGGAGGAGGATAATAAATGAGGAGGAGGATAATAAATGAGGAGGATAATAAATGAGGAGGATAATAAATGAGGAGGACGATAATAAATGAGGGGAGGAGGATAAATGAGGAGGAGGATAATAAATGAGGAGGAGGATAATAAATGAGGAGGAGGAGGATAAATGAGGAGGAGGATAATAAATGAGGAGGAGGATAATAAATGAGGAGGAGGATAATAAATGAGGAGGAGGATAATAAATGAGGAGGATAATAAATGAGGAGGATAATAAATGAGGAGGAGGATAATAAATGAGGAGGATAATAAATGAGGAGGAGGATAATAAATGAGGAGGATGATAAATGAGGAGGATAATAAATGAGGAGGAGGTTAATAAATGAGGAGGATAATAAATGAGGAGGAGGATAATAAATGAGGAGGAGGATAATAAATGAGGAGGTGGATAATAGATGAGGAGGAGGATAATAAATGAGGAGGAGGATAATAAATGAAGAGGAGGATAATAAATGAGGAGGATAATAAATGAGGAGGATAATAAATGAGGAGGATAATAAATGAGGAGGAGGATAATAAATGAGAGGGAGGATAATAAATGAGGAGGAGGATAATAAATGAGGAGGTGGATAATAGATGAGGAGGAGGATAATAAATGAGGAGGAGGATAATAAATGAGGAGGAGGATAATAAATGAGGAGGAGGATAATAAATGAGGAGGATAATAAATGAGGAGGATAATAAATGAGGAGGAGGATAATAAATGAGGAGGAGGATAATAAATGAGGAGGAGGATAATAAATGAGGAGGATAATAAATGAGGAGGATAATAAATGAGGAGGACGATAATAAATGAGGAGGAGGAGGATAAATGAGGAGGAGGATAATAAATGAGGAGGAGGATAATAAATGAGGAGGAGGAGGATAAATGAGGAGGAGGATAATAAATGAGGAGGAGGATAATAAATGAGGAGGAGGATAATAAATGAGGAGGAGGATAATAAATGAGGAGGAGGATAATAAATGAGGAGGATAATAAATGAGGAGGATAATAAATGAGGAGGAGGATAATAAATGAGGAGGATAATAAATGAGGAGGAGGATAATAAATGAGGAGGATGATAAATGAGGAGGATAATAAATGAGGAGGAGGTTAATAAATGAGGAGGATAATAAATGAGGAGGAGGATAATAAATGAGGAGGAGGATAATAAATGAGGAGGTGGATAATAGATGAGGAGGAGGATAATAAATGAGGAGGAGGATAATAAATGAGGAGGAGGATAATAAATGAGAGGGAGGATAATAAATGAGGAGGAGGATAATAAATGAGGAGGTGGATAATAGATGAGGAGGAGAATAATAAATGAGGAGGAGGATAATAAATGAGGAGGAGGATAATAAATGAGGAGGAGGATAATAAATGAGGAGGATAATAAATGAGGAGGATAATAAATGAGGATGATAATAAATGAGGAGGAGGATAATAAATGAGGAGGATAATAAATGAGGAGGTGGATAATAAATGAGGAGGATAATAAATGAGGAGGAGGATAATAAATGAGGAGGAGGATAAATGTGAAAGGCACCTGCAGCTGTAGTTTTAATGTCATAGCCTACCAACAACAAAAAATAAGTTTCACAAAGATGTAAAACTCCCAAATGATGTCCTTTTCTGATGGTTCCACCCCCCCCCCCCTACACACACACACTGACGAGTGCCAACTTCTCTCCTCAGCAAGCATCATTAGAAGGTTGTAATAGGCCCATTGTAAGACATGGGGGCTTGCTGCGCAGGTGTTTTACTGTACATATGCCCACCTGATAGAGATAATTCCACAAGACAAAATAATAGATGTCAAATCAAAGGATAAGCCTCGTTTTGAACATTAATCATAAATGGTTTTAGAGCGCCATCTACTGGTGAATTTAGATTTTTTTTTTTAAATGTAATTTAAGGGACTGCAAAATGAGTAGTTTCTTACGGCAGGTTTCTACAATCGCCACGATAATATTTAGTTGTGTGTTCAAGACATTCTTGTGTTGAGTTAATTGGCAATATCAAGCGCTTTTGTGCTACACAAAATCAACCCAAATGTCTCATACTACCGGGCCAAAATGATACAGCACAACATTTTCTCAGTAGCTTGGTACCTAAAATTCTTCTCAGTAGTAAAATGGATATTGTCACACTTTTTTTATTTTTTTATTAACAACAAATCAATACAGAGAATACATGAAGGAACACAAGTAAATATATATTATATACAATGGACAATCGATCTAGGGGCGGGGCCGGGGGCGGGGCCGGGGCCGGGGGCGGGGCTACAATCACAATTACACAAGTATCTTGGGAACATACTGAGAATTCAACCAACTTTTTTTGTTGGTATTTAATTGTCTTAAAATACAGTTCAATTTATTTTTGTAAGGTAAGAAAATGTGTTTGTTTTTTGTTTGTAAATGTACACTTTGTGTATATGAAATTTGGCCAAAAGAATAATTAAATTAATTATATAAAAATGTTTCAGCTTATTTCTATTGTAGGTAAAGAATCCAAGCAGTACATCTCTCCACAATAGTGTAAAATCTTCATGAATGTGTTCAATTATAAATCTATTGATGTCTTGGCATAGTTTTCTTACATGAAGGGTGCGTTCTGAGCCCTCTCCTGTACTCCCTCTTCAACCTCAGGAGGCTGAAGAAATTCGGCTTGTCACCAAAAGCACTCACAAACTTCTACAGATGCACAATCGAGAGCATCCTGGCGGGCTGTATCACCGCCTGGTACGGCAACTGCTCCGCCCACAACCGTAAGGCTCTCCAGAGGGTAGTGAGGTCTGCACAACGCATCACCTGTGGGCAAACTACCTGCCCTCCAGGACACCTACACCACCCGATGTTACAGGAAGGCCATAAAGATCATCAAGGACAACACCCACCCGAGCCACTGCCTGTTCATCCCGCTATCATCCAGAAGGCGAGGTCAGTACAGGTGCATCAAAGCTGGGACCGAGAGACTGAAAAACAGCTTCTATCTCAAGGCCATCAGACTGTTAAACAGCAACCACTAACATTGAGTGGCTGCTGCCAACACACTGACTCAACTCCAGCCACTTTAATAATGGGAATTGATGGGAAATGATGTAAAATATATCACTAGCCACTTTAAACAATGCTACCTAATATAATGTTTACATACCCTACATTATTCATCTCATATGTATACGTATATACTGTACTCTATATCATCAACTGCATCCTTATGTAATACATGTATCACTAGCCACTTTAACTATGCCACTTTGTTTACATACTCATCTCATATGTATATACTGTACTCAATACCATCTACTGTATCTTGCCTATGCTGCTCTGCACCATCACTCATTCATATATCTTTATTTACATATTCTTTATCCCCTTACACTGTGTATAAGAAACTTGTTTTGGAATTGTTAGTTAGATTACTTGTTGGTTATTACTGCATTGTCGGAACTAGAAGCACAAGCATTTCGCTACACTCGCATTAACATATGCTAACCACGTGTATGTGACAAATAAAATAAAATTTTATTTTATTTGAATATGATGCCAAAAAAAGATGCAACACTGTTTCTGGGTGGTCATTACAAAAGGAGCAATTTGAGTTTATGTTTTCCTTAAACTTCTTCATATGGTGGTTAGCAGGATAATATTTATTAATCATTTTAAAGTAAACTTCCTTAATTTTGTTAACAAGTAGGTATGTGTGTGGCAACATTCAAACGTTTTTCCCAACAGATATTATCAATAAATCCATTCCAATAAGGCATGACAAGTTATAGATACAACATCCTGCTGAAACAAGGTTCGTATCGCTCTGTTGTTGAATGGACCAAAAGAGAAACGTTTCTTTCCTACTGATGAGTCAACAGGGTCAATAGAAGCTCTGAGGGTCACGTTCCTGAATAACAGAGCAACACCTGAGGGGAATGGCATCTAATTTTTTTTTTTAAATCTTTAGGTTTTACAGGGGACCTTGTCAAAATGCTAAAAAAAATAACATAAAAAATCCTTATAACTGAGTAAAAGACCCCTCTGCATTTACCCGTTGGTGTGTATTGTCACACACCTTGTCCATTGGGGAAACGTGTTGGATTGCGTCATCAGTCGACTGCGCAGGAAACAAAGCCACTGATGTTCTGAACGTGGCCTTTTCCTTTTCTGCGCCTGCGCAGAAAGGCCGCCGAGCCAAAATGACAGCTCTCTCCTCTTGTCTCTGTGGGAAGTCGACACAGCTGGTTGATTTTTGGACACTTCAAAATGGAAAGGAATACAACATTATTCAGATATTTGCATGGAATGTAAAGACTATATATATAGTTTCTGAAATATGAATGTTTTTGTTGTAGTATGCGGTTAATGTCTTCATGTAATTTGAGTTGACAGTGTCTGTTTAGGTAGCTTGTTAGGTGTTTTTGTTGTCTATAAGCTATCAGCAAGCTAACTGTTAGCTACACGTTAGCTTTTACGAGAAGGCCAGACTTGTCTTTATTTTCTGTCATAATTCACATGAACTAGTTAGCTACCCCTTTTACACAGGGAATAAATTAGCTAAACATACCGTCGTGTTTGCTCTGTTTTTTTTTGTTTATTTTCAAACTCTTGATTCTCTCTTAAGTGATCGCATTTATTTTTTTTGGACAGTGAGGACGCAAGTAACGTTTTTTGTTTGTATTACTGTTTACTAGTCTTAGTTTCCTACCTTGTGGCTCTCGGACACTTTGTTGATCTTTATTTTATGTATTGAAGTATCTGGTCAAAGTGATTCTTTCCCCACCATGTTTCTGCAAGGCGGTGTGTTGCTTTGGGCCAGTTTCTACGGTACAAAACTCTAAAAAAAACAAACAAACAAGTGATTTCAGTCCATTTGACAACTCACAATCAGCATGTTTTTTTGTTCTTCCCCCTCCGACGCGTTAGATATTAACATTTAGTTACATTAAAAACTCAGCGACTTCCATTGAACTTGCTCTGTGTCATTTTGGACAGCTTGTTGTATTGAGTTCCCCTCTACATATGATCAGTTTAGTGTCTGGGGACATCGAGTGAACCCGTCTGTGTCCCTTTTCGTTTCCACCATGTCTTGTGTACATTATAAATTCTCATCTAAACTCAACTACGACACGGTCACTTTCGATGGCCTGAACATCACTCTGGCCGACCTGAAAAGACAGATTATGGGTCGAGAGAGACTCAAAGCTGTCGACTGCGGCCTACAAATCACCAACGCACAAACTAAAGAAGGTAAGAAAGTAGTTTTATCATCTGTGTTTAAAAAAAAAAAGGAAGACATTTTATTTATCTTAACTAAGTTAAATCATTTGGGATGTCAAAGCTGCCGACAGCTGTTGCTACCTAGTTATTAGCTAAGAATAAATTAGTCCAGTGACGAATGTCCCCCCCCAAAAATCAGACATTTTAATAACTTTTATGAAATGTATAATGTGATGTTATTGAGTTCTTCGTGTTGAATATTTTTTCTCCCTAACACCTATATAGTCCTGATCTACCATCACTTTATCAGTCAAAACACACGTGTTGTGTTTGACTGTCCTGTTGCTGCTAACTGCTAACGAGCTACTTTCTAACTAACCAGGTTACTGCTTCAACCTCGGATCACAGCTTGGTAGCTTTTTATTTTATTTAGCTAGCTAGTAAGTTGGTTGACGAGCTATAGCTCAAGTGCAGGGGCTTTCCGTGCCGTTTGCTGATGCTGAACCCCCATCGGGAAGCAGCACATAACGGGGCCTGGACGGAAATCTAACGTTAAATAAGGTGAGCTAGTGTCAACCACAGGGATCAATAAGCACCGTCGGGAACCCATGTCGAATGAAGAGGTCTTGACAACCAGACAACCACTGTGGTTACTGGTCAAATGGGGTCCGGTATATATTTTTTTGACAGGGCTTGAATAGAGAAGAGGGTCAATGGGTTTGAGCCGTTTCGTTGAAGGGAAATGTTAATTTTATATGCGTTTTTTTTTTTTTTGGCCGACCTGTAAAGGTTCCATCATCCACAAAACCCCTTATTTCAGCTCAGGTGGTCGGCTTGGGTGCTGGCATGGTGTGGTTAGGCCTAGTCAGGGAGTCTGGTTCCTCTTAAGGTTTCTTCCTTCTACTGTGAACTGCTTGCTATTGTGGGGGGGGTTGAGGCCAGTGTACTTTTAAAATCACTTCCTGACAACCATGAATGTAAAACGTCATATGTAAATTGAATAGATAAGATGGATTGATTTTATATTAGATATAGATATCTGGGATGGCGCCGGGGGGACTAGATATCTAGGGGTGGCGACCGGGGGGACTAGATATCTAGGGGTGGCGACCGGGGGGACTAGATACTAGGGGTGGCGACCGGGGGGACTAGATATCTAGGGGTGGCGACCGGGGGGACTAGATATCTAGGGGTGGCGACCGGGGGACTAGATACTAGGGGTGGCGACCGGGGGACTAGATATCTAGGGGTGGCGACCGGGGGACTAGATACTAGGGGTGGCGACCGGGGGACTAGATACTAGGGGTGGCGACCGGGGGACTAGATATCTAGGGGTGGCGACCGGGGGACTAGATATCTAGGGGTGGCGACCGGGGGACTAGATATCTAGGGGTGGCGACCGGGGGACTAGATACTAGGGGTGGCGACCGGGGGACTAGATATCTAGGGGTGGCGACCGGGGGGACTAGATATCTAGGGGTGGCGACCGGGGGGACTAGATACTAGGGGTGGCGACCGGGGGGACTAGATATCTAGGGGTGGCGACCGGGGGACTAGATACTAGGGGTGGCGACCGGGGGGACTAGATACTAGGGGTGGCGACCGGGGGGACTAGATATCTAGGGGTGGCGACCGGGGGGACTAGATATCTAGGGGTGGCGACCGGGGGGACTAGATATCTAGGGGTGGCGACCGGGGGGACTAGATATCTGGGGTGGCGACCGGGGGGACTAGATATCTGGGGTGGCGACCGGGGGACTAGATATCTAGGGGTGGCGACCGGGGGGACTAGATATCTAGGGGTGGCGACCGGGGGGACTAGATATCTAGGGGTGGCGACCGGGGGACTAGATATCTAGGGGTGACGACCGGGGGACTAGATATCTAGGGGTGGCGACCGGGGGACTAGATATCTAGGGGTGGCGACCGGGGGACTAGATATCTAGGGGTGGCGACCGGGGGACTAGATATCTAGGGGTGGCGACCGGGGGACTAGATATCTAGGGGTGGCGACCGGGGGCTAGATATCTAGGGGTGGCGGCCGGGGGGCTAGATATCTTGGGGTGGCGACCGGGGGGCTAGATATCTGGGGTGGCGACCGGGGGGACTAGATATCTAGGGGTGGCGACCGGGGGGGACTAGATATCTAGGGGTGGCGACCGGGGGGGACTAGATATCTAGGGGTGGCGACCGGGGGGGCTAGATATCTGGGGTGGCGACCGGGGGGGCTAGATATCTGGGGGTGGCGACCGGAGGACTACCAACAGACAGACCAGTAATTCCCTCGTCTCTGATCTGTAGAATACAAAGACGACGAGGCCCTGATATCCAAGAACTCCTCTGTCATCATCAGAAGAATACCCATCGGAGGAGTCAAGGCAACAAGCAAGATGTTTAACATGTGAGTACATATATGCACAGTGTAGTTACCTGGCCTTAACCCAGCCTGTAGTCACCTGGCCTGTAGTCACCTGGCCTTAACCCAGCCTGTAGTCACCTGGCCTTAACCCAGCCTGTAGTCACCTGGCCTTAACCCAGCCTGTAGTCACCTGACCTTAACCCAGCCTGTAGTCACCTGGCCTTAACCCAGCCTGTAGTCACCAAGCAAGATGTATAACATGTGAGTACATATATACACAGTGCATCGAGGACTCCCTGGTGGTCTAAGGTCACTACGTCTCAGTGCAAGAGGGGGTCAATACAGTCCCTGGTTCGATTCCAGGCTGTATCACATCCGGCTGTGATTGGGAGTCCCATAGGGTGGAGCACAATTGGCCCAGCGTCGTCCAGGGTTTGGCCCGGGGTAGGCCTTCATTGTAAATAAGAATTTGTTCTGAACTGACTTGCCTAGTTAAATTAAAGGTTATATTAAATTTTTATTAAAACAATTCAGAAACTATACAAACCCATTTTCCCCACATTTTTAAAAACTTTTCAGCCCTATTCTAAAATGTATTAAATATTTTTTCCTTCAATTCAAGGGCTTTATTGGCATGGGAAACATGTGTGAACATTGCCAAAGCAAGTAAGGTAGATAATATATAAAGTGAAATAAACAATAAAAATTAACAGTAGATCTACCCCATAATGACAAAGGCGAAAACTGGTATTTAGAAATATTTGCAAATGTATTAAAAATAATAGTTACATAATTATTCTGACCCTTTGCTATGAGACTTGAAATTGAGCTCAGGTGCTTCCTGTTTCCATTGATCATCCTTCAGATGTTTCCACAACTTGATTGGAGTCCACCTGTGGTAAATTAAATTGATTGGACATGATTTAGAAACCTGTCTATATAAGGTCCCACAGTTGACAGTGGATGTCAACTAAAGGAATTGTCCGTAGAGATCCGAGACAGATCTTTGCCTTGTCTCAATCCTGGAGAAGGGTAGCAAAACATTTCTGCAGCATTGAAGGTCCCCAAGAACACAGTGGCCACCATCATTCTGAAATGGAAGAAGTTTGGAACCACCAACACTCTTCCTCGAGCTGGCCGCCCGGCCAAACTGAGCAATCGGTGGAGAAAGGCCTTGGTCAGGGAGGTGAGCAAGAACCTAATGGTCACTCTAACAGAGTTCCTCTGTGGAGATGGGAGAACCTTCCAGAAGGACAACCATCTCTGCAGCAATCAGGCCTTTATGGTAGAGTGGCCAGACGGAAGCCACTCCTCAGTACAAGGCACATGACAGTCTACTTAGAGTTTGCCAAAAGGCACCTAAAGGACTCTCAGACCATGAGAAACAAGATTCTCTGGTCTGATGAAACCAAGATTGAACTCTTTGGCCTGAATGCCAAACGTCACGTCTGGAGAAAACCTGGCACCATCCCTACGGTGAAGCATGGTGGTGGCAGCATCATGCTGTGGGGATGTTTTTCAGCTGCAGGGACTGGGAGACGAGTCAGGATCGAGGGAAAGATGAACGGAGCAAAGTACAGAGAGATCCTTGATGAAAACCTGAATCGGAGCCGCTCAGGACCACAGACTGGGCGAAGGTTACCCATCCAACAGGACAACGACCCCTAAGGACACAGCCAAGACAACGCAGGAGTGGCTTCGGGACAAGTCTCTGAATGTCCTTGAGGGACCCAGCCAGAGCCCAGACTTTGAAGCCGATCGACCATCTCTGGAGAGACCTGAAAATAGCTGTGCAGTGACGCTCCCCATCCAACCCGACAGAGCGTGAGAGGATCTGCAGAGAAGAATGGGAGAAACTCCCCAAATACAGGTGTGCCAAGCTTGAAGCTTCATCAAAGTACTGAGTAAAGGGTCTGAATATTTATGTAAATCATATTTCAGTATTTATTTTTAATACTTTTGCCAAAATGTCTAAAACCTGTTTTTGCTTTGTTATTGTGATGTCATTATGGGGTATTGTGATGTCATTATGGGGTATTGTGATGTCATTATGGGGTATTGTGTATAGATTTTATCCATTTTAGAATAAGGCTGTAACGTAACAAAATGTCAAAGTCAAGGGGTTAAAGTCAAGGGGTCTGAATACTTTCTGAATGCTCTGTATATACATTGTAATAGCAGGACACTATAAAGTCCATTATTCCCCTGAAGAGTAGGAATTAGGCTTTTTGAGAAGGTTTTTAAATTCTACGCAAACCTGCATACACATTGTTTTGTTGTACAATAGACCCAACAATAGCTACTGTAGTAGGTCAAAGCTGAGTGCTGGAATGCGTTGGTGGGCATTGTGATGTCATTGGTGGGCATTGTGATGTCATTGGTGGGCATTGTGATGTCATTTGTGGGCATTGTGAAGTTCCTTTATCGGCATCAGAAAACCTACTTCTCACTTAAAAACGTAGTTTTTATTTTTTAAATTTCCATGGATTTTACCATGGATTTTACCCCCCCTCCCCGCAAGGTGTCTTCTGAAAATTGTAATTTACACTTCAAATTATGTAAAAAAAATAAATAAATAAAAAATGTTTTCTCAGCTAATTTATTTCCCAGTGTCCTCGGTTTCCCAAAAGCATCTTAGGGATACTTACAAGGTTTAACCTTAGTTAAATCTCAGAGCGGTTTTCGTTAAACCGTCATTACTGAAGTTGAACTTTTGCTCTTCCACGTCACTTTATACACAGAAGATCCCCGTTTTAAACCCAGAATCGAGATGTTTATCTGTCTCTCTGTGACTGCCGATAGTTTCAGAACTAAGTTGACTAGGATTTACAACGGTGCCCCTCCCCCCTGCATTTGTTATAAACAAGCAAAGGGTAAAGAGATGGCTGTCGTCAAAACCAAGATGGCTGTCGTCAAAGCCAAGATGGCTGCCGTCAAAACCAAGATGGCTGCCGTCAAAATCAAGATGGCTGCCGTCAAAACCAAGATGGCTGGACACTAGCAAACAATGGTACACAAGTATAAACACCATGAAACCACGCAGCCGTCATACCGCTCAGGAAGGAGACGCGTTCTGTCTCCTAGAGATGAACGTACGTTGGTGCGAAAAGTGCAAATCAATCCCAGAACAACAGCAAAGGACCTTGTGAAGATGCTGGAGGAAACATGTACAAAAGTATCGATATCCACAGTAAAACGAGTCTTAAATCCTAGTTAACTTGGTTCAGAAAACGAGTCCTATATCTACATGATCTGAAAGGCCGCTCAGCAAGGAAAAAGCCACTGCTCCAAAACCACCATTTAAAAAAAGCCAGACGACGGTTTGCAACTGCACGTTGGAACAAAGATCGTACTTTTTGGAGAAATGTCCTCTGGTCTGATTAAACAAAAATATAACTGTTTGGCCATAATGACCATCGTTATGTTTGGTGGAAAAAGGGGGAGGCTTGCAAGCCCGAAGAACACCATCCCAACCGTGAAGCACGGGGGTGGCAGCATCATGTTGTGGGGGTGGCAGCATCGTGTTGTGGGGGTGTCAGCATCATGTTGTGGGGGTGCTTTGCTGCAGGAGGGACTGGTGCACTTCACGAAATAGATGGTATCATGAGGTAGGAAAATTGTGTGGATATATTGAAGCAACATCTCAAGATATCAATTAAAGCTTGGTCGCAAATGGGTCTTCCAAATGGACAATGACCCCAAGCATACTTCCAAAGTTGTGGCAAAATGGCTTAAGGACAACAAAGTCATTGTATTGGAGTGGCCATCACAAAGCCCTGACCTCAATCATATAGAACATTTGTGGGCAGAACTGAAAAAGCGTGTGCGAGCAAGGAGGCCTACAAACCTGACTCAGTTACACCAGCTCTGTCAGGAGGAATGGGCCAAAATCCACCCAACTTATTGTGGGAAGCGTGTGGAGGGCTACCCGAAACGTTTGACCCAAGTTAAACAATTTATGCTACCAAATACTAATTGAGTGAATGTAAACTTCTGACCCACTGGGAATGTGATGAAAGAAATAAAAGCTGAAATAAATCATCCTCTCTACTATTATTCTGACATTTCACATTATTAAAATAATGTTGTGATCCTAACAGACCTAAAACAGGGAATTTTTTCTAGGATTAAATGTCAAGAATTGTGAAAAACTGAGATTAAAAAGTATTTGTTATGTAAACTTCCGACTTCAACTGCATATGTGTTTGTCATATTTATATACAATTTATTTACTTAAAACTCTGAACTCTGACGCTGCTCGTCTTAATATTTATATATTTCTTTATTCCATTATTTTTCTTTTAGGTTTATGTGTTGTGAATTTTTGAGATATTACTGCACTGTTGGAGCTAGAAACACAAGCGTTTAGCTAGATACTACTGCACTGTTGGAGCTAGAAACACAAGCATTTAGCTAGATACTACTGTACTGTTGGAGTTAGATACTACTGCACTGTTGGAGCTAGAAACACAAGCGTTTAGCTAGATACTACTGCACTGTTGGAGCTAGAAACACAAGCGTTTAGTTAGATATTACTGCACTGTTGGAGTTAGAAACACAAGCGTTTAGCTAGATACTACTGTACTGTTGGAGTTAGATATTACTGCACTGTTGGAGCTAGAAACACAAGCGTTTAGCTAGATACTACTGCACTGTTGGAGCTAGAAACACAAGCGTTTAGTTAGATACTACTGTACTGTTGGAGTTAGATATTACTGCACTGTTGGAGCTAGAAACACAAGCGTTTAGCTAGATACTACTGCACTGTTGGAGCTAGAAACACAAGCATTTAGCTAGATACTACTGTACTGTTGGAGTTAGATACTACTGCACTGTTGGAGCTAGAAACACAAGCGTTTAGCTAGATACTACTGCACTGTTGGAGCTAGAAACACAAGCGTTTAGTTAGATATTACTGCACTGTTGGAGTTAGAAACACAAGCGTTTAGCTAGATACTACTGTACTGTTGGAGTTAGATATTACTGCACTGTTGGAGCTAGAAACACAAGCGTTTAGCTAGATACTACTGCACTGTTGGAGCTAGAAACACAAGCGTTTAGTTAGATAC
>NW_027004040.1:85000-155924 GCF_036934945.1 Oncorhynchus masou masou
CTCTACAGAATGTGTCTTCATTGTTGTGTTACTCTACAGAATGTGTCTTCATTGTGTGTTACTCTACAGAATGTGTCTTCAATGTTGTGTTACTCTACAGAATGTGTCTTCATTGTTGTGTTACTCTACAGAATGTGTCTTCATTGTTGTGTTACTCTACAGAATGTGTCTTCATTGTTGTGTTACTCTACAGAATGTGTCTTCATTGTTGTGTTACTCTACAGAATGTGTCTTCATTGTTGTGTTACTCTACAGAATGTGTCTTCATTGTTGTGTTACTCTACAGAATGTGTCTTCATTGTTGTGTTACTCTACAGAATGTGTCTTCATTGTGTGTGTGTGTGTGTGTGTGGAGCAGTAATCTGATTTTTGTCTCAAACAGATTGCTGATCATGCTTCATCTATATCACTGGCCCAACTCTCAAAGGTATACTATATATTCTCTTCTCTTCACCCTACTTCTCTTCTCTCCTCCCTTCTCTCCTCCCATCTCTCCTCCCTTCTCTCCTCCCATCTCTCCTCCCATCTCTCCTCCCATCTCTCCTCCCATCTCTCCTCCCATCTCTCCTCCCATCTCTCCTCCCATCTCTCCTCCCTTCTCTCCTCCCATCTCTCCTCCCATCTCTCCTCCCATCTCTCCTCCCATCTCTCCTCTTCTCTCTCTTTTCTCTTAAAACAGTTAAGTTGGATTGAAACTAAGTGTAAAAACAAACTGTTTTCAAAAAGTTATGTTGACTGACTTGGTTGTAATGATATTAATTGGTGGTTTTGATTTTGATGTGATTTGTTTACTGTCCCTGGTCATGTAAAGAGATTTCTCTCTGTCTTTTTAGTCTGAAGGAGACGTACACTTGCTGCTGCTTACACTCGTACATTACACACACACACACACACACACACTCGTTCGTTACACACACACACTCGTTCGTTACACGCACACACACACGTTCGTTACACGCACACACACTCGTTCGTTACACACACACACTCGTTCCCGAACACGCATCCTGAAGAATGAAGCGTTTGCCTCGTTTTCCCCCCCCTGCTTTTTCTCTAAATGAAGACTCAATTGTTTTTTTGTTTTTTTTGCTCATACATGACCTTTCACCCCTAGGACACTAATTTATAAACATACCTGTTATCAATCTTGATTTCAAAACTTATTGAAGCCATGTAACAACTTTTTATTTTTTTATTTTTTTACATTTCAACTTGCCAAATCCTCTCTACTGCACCATTCTTTGTCAACACACTGTGTTTTTGAAGAGATTTACTTTATAAATATAAAAAAAAAATATATATATATATATATATATATATATATATACCATTGAGCAGATGTAATTTTTCCTGAAATATCTAGTTTGCTGAAGTAAAACACAAACCGACAGTGTGAACCACGGCGTGTTTCTTGGTTGAACCTGTTGATGTTGTGATGGAACGGTACTGATTTTTGTTATTGTTCGTTTTATATATATATATATTTATACCCTGACGTTCAACCAGAAAACAGCATTTACTGCTTTTAATGGTGTTAACGGGATTGTAATGACAGTGAGCTGTTAAAAGGACTGTGTTGTGATTGGGTAGCTGGAATGTGGGAGTATGAATGTTTTATTTAAATTTAATGTTTTATCCAATAAAACGTCTCTTAGACCCCTGACCGTTTGTGTGTGGACTACTCATGTATTCTTGAAGATAAATATCTGTTTTCTCCCCCAGTGAATTTACATTTCCTGTCATTTTTTTAGTAAAGTCGATTCAAGTGAATCTGGTAGATTTAGTATTTTCTCGTGATAAATACGTTGCGTCAGCAATGTGTTTTCAGACCAATCTGAGCAGACCGACGAGGTTAGACCCAGATCTAACAGGCTGACTAGGTTAGACCCAGATCTAACAGGCTGACTAGGTTAGACCCAGATCTAACAGGCTGACTAGGTTAGACCCAGATCTAACAGACCGACTAGGTTAGACCCAGATCTAACAGACCGACTAGGTTAGACCCAGATCTACCAGACCGACTAGGTTAGACCCAGATCTAACAGACCGACTAGGTTAGACCCAGATCTATCAGACTGACTAGGTTAGACCCAGATCTAACAGGCTGACTAGGTTAGACCCAGATCTAACAGGCTGACTAGGTTAGACCCAGATCTAACAGACCGACTAGGTTAGACCCAGATCTAACAGACCGACTAGGTTAGACCCGGACCTAACAGACCGACTAGGTTAGACCCAGATCTAACAGAGTGACTAGGTTAGACCCAGATCTAACAGGCCGACTAGGTTAGACCCAGATCTAACAGGCCGACTAGGTTAGACCCAGATCTAACAGGCTGACTAGGTTAGACCCAGATCTAACAGACCGACGAGGTTAGACCCAGATCTAACAGACTGACTAGGTTAGACCCAGATCTAACAGACTGACTAGGTTAGACCCAGATCTAACAGGCTGACTAGGTTAGACCCAGATCTAACAGGCTGACTAGGTTAGACCCAGATCTACTAGACTGACTAGGTTAGACCCAGATCTAACAGGCTGACTAGGTTAGACCCAGATCTAACAGACTGACTAGGTTAGACCCAGATCTAACAGACCGACTAGGTTAGACCCAGATCTACTAGACTGACTAGGTTAGACCCAGATCTAACAGGCTGACTAGGTTAGACCCAGATCTAACAGGCTGACTAGGTTAGACCCAGATCTAACAGACCGACTAGGTTAGACCCAGATCTACTAGACTGACTAGGTTAGACCCAGATCTAACAGACCGACTAGGTTAGACCCAGATCTACTAGACTGACTAGGTTAGACCCAGATCTAACAGACTGACTAGGTTAGACCCAGATCTAACAGACTGACTAGGTTAGACCCAGATCTAACACTGACTAGGTTAGACCCAGATCTAACACTGACTAGGTTAGACCCAGATCTAACACTGACTAGGTTAGACCCAGATCTAACAGACCGACTAGGTTAGACCCAGATCTAACAGACTGACTAGGTTAGACCCAGATCTAACAGACCGACTAGGTTAGACCCAGATCTAACAGGCTGACTAGGTTAGACCCAGATCTATCAGACTGACGAGGTTAGACCCAGATCTAACAGACTGACTAGGTTAGACCCAGATCTAACAGGCTGACTAGGTTAGACCCAGATCTATCAGACTGACTAGGTTAGACCCAGATCTAACAGACCGAGGTTAGACCCAGATCTATCAGACTGACTAGGTTAGACCCAGATCTAACAGACTGACTAGGTTAGACCCAGATCTAACAGACCGACGAGGTTAGACCCAGATCTAACAGACTGACTAGGTTAGACCCAGATCTAACAGACCGACTAGGTTAGACGCAGATCTAACAGGCTGACTAGGTTAGACCCAGATCTAACAGACCGACTAGGTTAGACCCAGATCTAACAGACCGACTAGGTTAGACCCAGATCTATCAGACTGACTAGGTTAGACCCAGATCTAACAGGCTGACTAGGTTAGACCCAGATCTAACAGGCTGACTAGGTTAGACCCAGATCTAACAGGCTGACTAGGTTAGACCCAGATCTAACAGGCTGACTAGGTTAGACCCAGATCTAACAGGCTGACTAGGTTAGACCCAGATCTATCAGACTGACTAGGTTAGACCCAGATCTAACAGGCTGACTAGGTTAGACCCAGATCTAACAGGCCGACTAGGTTAGACCCAGATCTAACAGGCTGACTAGGTTAGACCCAGATCTAACAGGCCGACTAGGTTAGACCCAGATCTAACAGGCTGACTAGGTTAGACCCAGATCTAACAGACTGACTAGGTTAGACCCAGATCTAACAGACTGACTAGGTTAGACCCAGATCTAACAGACTGACTAGGTTAGACCCAGATCTAACAGGCTGACTAGGTTAGACCCAGATCGAACAGACCGACTAGGTTAGACCCAGATCTACTAGACTGACTAGGTTAGATGCAGATCTAACAGGCTGACTAGGTTAGACCCAGATCTACTAGACTGAATAGGTTAGACCCAGATCTAACAGACTGACTAGGTTAGACCCAGATGTAACAGGCTGACTAGGTTAGACCCAGATCTAACAGGCTGACTAGGTTAGACCCAGATCTAACAGGCTGACTAGGTTAGACCCAGATCTAACAGGCTGACTAGGTTAGACCCAGATCTAACAGGCTGACTAGGTTAGACCCAGATCTAACAGGCTGACTAGGTTAGACCCAGATCTAACAGGCTGACTAGGTTAGACCCAGATCTAACAGACCGACTAGGTTAGACCCAGATCGAACAGACCGACGAGGTTAGACCCAGATCTAACAGGCCGACGAGGTTAGACCCAGATCTAACAGGCTGACTAGGTTAGACCCAGATCTAACAGGCTGACTAGGTTAGACCCAGATCGAACAGGCTGACTAGGTTAGACCCAGATCTATCAGACTGACTAGGTTAGACCCAGATCTAACAGGCTGACTAGGTTAGACCCAGATCTAACAGGCTGACTAGGTTAGACCCAGATCTAACAGACTGACTAGGTTAGATGCAGATCTAACAGGCCGACTAGGTTAGACCCAGATCTAACAGGCCGACTAGGTTAGACCCAGATCTACTAGACTGACTAGGTTAGACCCAGATCTAACAGACCGACGAGGTTAGACCCAGATCTACCAGGCTGACTAGGTTAGACCCAGATCTAACAGGCTGACTAGGTTAGACACAGTTGACTCTCTCCCCTGTCTATATACTAGTTGACTCTCTCCCCTGTCTATATACTAGTTGACTCTCTCCCCTGTCTATATACTAGTTGACTCTCTCCCCTGTCTATATACTAGTTGACTCTCTCCCCTGTCTATATACTAGTTGACTCTCTCCCCTGTCTAAATACTAGTTGACTTTCTCCTCTCCCCTGTCTATATACTAGTTGACTCTCTCCCCTGTCTATATACTAGTTGACTCTCTCCCATGTCTATATACTAGTTGACTCTCTCCCCTGTCTATATACTAGTTGACTCTCTCCCCTGTCTATATACTAGTTGACTCTCTCCCCTGTCTATATACTAGTTGACTCTCTCCCCTGTCTATATACTAGTTGACTCTCTCCCCTGTCTATTTACTAGTTGACTCTCTCCCCTGTCTATATACTAGTTGACTTTCTCCTCTCCCCTGTCTATTTACTAGTTGACTCTCTCCTCTCCCCTGTCTATATACTAGTTGACTCTCTCCCCTCCCCTGTCTGTATACTAGTTGACTCTCTCCCCTCCCCTGTCTGTATACTTGTTGACTCTCTCCCCTGTCTGTATACTAGTTGACTCTCTCCCCTCCCCTGTCTATATACTAGTTGACTTTCTCCCCTGTCTATATACTAGTTGACTTTCTCCCCTGTCTATTTACTAGTTGACTCTCTCCCCTGTCTATATACTAGTTGACTCTCTCCCCTGTCTATATACTAGTTGACTCTCTCCCCGGTCTATATACTAGTTGACTCTCCCCTGTCTATATACTAGTTGACTCTCCCCTGTCTATATACTAGTTGACTCTCTCCCCTGTCTATATACTAGTTGACTCTCTCCCATGTCTATATACTAGTTGACTCTCTCCCCTGTCTATATACTAGTTGACTCTCTCCCCTGTCTATATACTAGTTGACTCTCTCCCCTGTCTATATACTAGTTGACTCTCTCCCCTGTCTATATACTAGTTGACTCTCTCCCCTGTCTATTTACTAGTTGACTCTCTCCCCTGTCTATATACTAGTTGACTTTCTCCTCTCCCCTGTCTATTTACTAGTTGACTCTCTCCTCTCCCCTGTCTATATACTAGTTGACTCTCTCCCCTCCCCTGTCTGTATACTAGTTGACTCTCTCCCCTCCCCTGTCTGTATACTAGTTGACTCTCTCCCCTGTCTGTATACTAGTTGACTCTCTCCCCTCCCCTGTCTATATACTAGTTGACTTTCTCCCCTGTCTATATACTAGTTGACTTTCTCCCCTGTCTATTTACTAGTTGACTCTCTCCCCTGTCTATATACTAGTTGACTCTCTCCCCTGTCTATATACTAGTTGACTCTCTCCCCGGTCTATATACTAGTTGACTCTCCCCTGTCTATATACTAGTTGACTCTCCCCTGTCTATATACTAGTTGACTCTCTCCCCTGTCTATATACTAGTTGACTCTCTCCCCTGTCTAAATTTCTTGTTGACTCTCTCCCCTGTCTAAATACTAGTTGAATCTCTCCCCTGTCTATATACTAGTTGACTCTCTCCCCTGTCTATTTACTAGTTGACTCTTTCCCCTGTCTATATATTAGTTGACTTTCTCCCCTGTCTATATACTAGTTGACTCTCTCCCCTCCCCTGTCTATATACTAGTTGACTCTCTCCTCTCCCCGTCTACATACTAGTTGACTCTCTCCCCTGTCTATTTACTAGTTGACTCTCTCCCCTGTCTATTTACTAGTTGACTCTCTCCCCTGTCTATATACTAGTTGACTCTCTCCCCTGTCTATTTACTAGTTGACTCTCTCCCCTGTCTATATACTAGTTGACTCTCTCCCCTGTCTATTTACTAGTTGACTCTCTCCCCTGTCTATATACTAGTTGACTCTCTCCCCTGTCTATATACTAGTTGACTCTCTCCCCTGTCTATATACTAGTTGACTCTCTCCCCTGTCTATATACTAGTTGACTCTCTCCCCTGTCTATATACTAGTTGACTCTCTCCCCTCCCCTGTCTATATACTAGTTGACTCTCTCCCCTGTCTATATACTAGTTGACTTTCTCCTCTCCCCTGTCTATATACTAGTTGACTCTCTCCCCTCCCCTGTCTATATACTAGTTGACTCTCTCCCCTGTCTATATACTAGTTGACTTTCTCCTCTCCAGTGTCTATATACTAGTTGACTCTCTCCCCTGTCTATATACTAGTTGACTCTCTCCCCTGCCTATATACTAGTTGACTCTCTCCCCTGTCTATTTACTAGTTGACTCTCTCCCCTGTCTATATACTAGTTGACTCTCTCCCCTGTCTATATACTAGTTGACTCTCTCCCCTGTCTATATACTAGTTGACTCTCTCCCCTGTCTATATACTAGTTGACTCTCTCCCCTGTCTATATACTAGTTGACTCTCTCCCCTGTCTATATACTAGTTGACTCTCTCCCCTGTCTATATATTAGTTGACTCTCTCCCCTGTCTATTTACTAGTTGACTTTCTCCCCTGTCTATATACTAGTTGACTCTCTCCCCTGTCTATATACTAGTTGACTCTCTCCCCTGTCTATATACTAGTTGACTCTCTCCCCTGTCTATATACTAGTTGACTCTCTCCCCTGTCTATATACTAGTTGACTCTCTCCCCTGTCTATATACTAGTTGACTCTCTCCCCTGTCTATATACTAGTTGACTCTCTCCCCTGTCTATATACTAGTTGACTCTCTCCCTGTCTATATACTAGTTGACTCTCTCCCCTGTCTATATACTAGTTGACTCTCTCCCCTGTCTATATACTAGTTGACTCTCTCCCCTGTCTATATACTAGTTGACTCGCTCCCCTGTCTATATACTAGTTGACTTTCTCCCCTGTCTATATACTAGTTGACTCTCTCCCCTGTCTATATACTAGTTGACTCTCTCCCCTGTCTATATACTAGTTGACTCTCTCCCCTGTCTATATACTAGTTGACGCTCTCCCCTGTCTATATACTAGTTGACTCTCTCCCCTGTCTATATACTAGTTGACTTTCTCCCCTGTCTATATACTAGTTGACTCTCTCCCCTGTCTATATACTAGTTGACTCTCTCCCCTGTCTATATACTAGTTGACTTTCTCCTCTCCCCTGTCTATTTACTAGTTGACTCTCTCCTCTCCCCTGTCTATATACTAGTTGACTCTCTCCCCTCCCCTGTCTGTATACTAGTTGACTCTCTCCCCTCCCCTGTCTGTATACTAGTTGACTCTCTCCCCTGTCTGTATACTAGTTGACTCTCTCCCCTCCCCTGTCTATATACTAGTTCTCTCTCCCCTGTCTATATACTAGTTGACTCTCTCCTCTCCCCGTCTATATACTAGTTGACTCTCTCCCCTGTCTATTTACTAGTTGACTCTCTCCCCTGTCTATATACTAGTTGACTCTCTCCCCTGTCTATATACTAGTTGACTCTCTCCCCTGTCTATATACTAGTTGACTCTCTCCCCTGTCTATATACTAGTTGACTCTCTCCCCTGTCTATATACTAGTTGACTCTCTCCCCTCCCCTGTCTATTTACTAGTTGACTCTCTCCTCTCCCCGTCTCTATACTAGTTGACTCTCTCCCCTGTCTATATACTAGTTGACTCTCTCCTCTCCCCGTCTCTATACTAGTTGACTTTCTCCCCTGTCTATATACTAGTTGACTCTCTCCCCTGTCTATATACTAGTTGACTCTCTCCCCTGTCTATATACTAGTTGACTTTCTCCTCTCCCCTGTCTATTTACTAGTTGACTCTCTCCTCTCCCCTGTCTATATACTAGTTGACTCTCTCCCCTCCCCTGTCTGTATACTAGTTGACTCTCTCCCCTCCCCTGTCTGTATACTAGTTGACTCTCTCCCCTGTCTGTATACTAGTTGACTCTCTCCCCTCCCCTGTCTATATACTAGTTGACTTTCTCCTCTCCCCTGTCTATATACTAGTTGACTCTCTCCCCTGTCTATTTACTAGTTGACTCTCTCCCCTGTCTATATACTAGTTGACTCTCTCCCCTCCCCTGTCTATTTACTAGTTGACTCTCTCCCCTGTCTATATACTAGTTTATCTCTCTCCCCTGTCTATATACTAGTTGACTTTCTCCCCTGTCTATTTACTAGTTGACTCTCTCCCCTGTCTATATACTAGTTGACTCTCTCCCCTGTCTATATACTAGTTGACTCTCTCCCCTGTCTATATACTAGTTGACTCTCTCCCCTCCCCTGTCTATATACTAGTTGACTCTCTCCCCTCCCCTGTCTATATACTAGTTGACTCTCCCCTGTCTATATACTAGTTGACTCTCCCCTGTCTAAATACTAGTTGACTCTCTCCCCTGTCTAAATACTAGTTGACTCTCTCCCCTGTCTATATACTAGTTGACTCTCTCCCCTGTCTATATACTAGTTGACTATCTCCCCGGTCTATATACTAGTTGACTCTCTCCCCGGTCTATATACTAGTTGACTCTCCCCTGTCTATATACTAGTTGACTCTCCCCTGTCTATATACTAGTTGACTCTCTCCCCTCCCCTGTCTATATACTAGTTGACTCTCTCCCCTGTCTATATACTAGTTGACTTTCTCCTCTCCCCTGTCTATTTACTAGTTGACTCTCTCCTCTCCCCTGTCTATATACTAGTTGACTCTCTCCCCTCCCCTGTCTGTATACTAGTTGACTCTCTCCCCTCCCCTGTCTGTATACTAGTTGACTCTCTCCCCTGTCTGTATACTAGTTGACTCTCTCCCCTCCCCTGTCTATATACTAGTTGACTCTCTCCCCTCCCCTGTCTATTTACTAGTTGACTCTCTCCCCTGTCTATATACTAGTTGACTCTCTCCCCTGTCTATATACTAGTTTACTCTCTCCCCTGTCTATATACTAGTTGACTCTCTCCCCTGTCTATATACTAGTTGACTCTCTCCCCTGTCTATATACTAGTTGACTCTCTCCCCTCCCCTGTCTATTTACTAGTTGACTCTCTCCTCTCCCCGTCTCTATACTAGTTGACTCTCTCCCCTGTCTATATACTAGTTGACTCTCTCCTCTCCCCGTCTCTATACTAGTTGACTCTCTCCCCTGTCTATATACTAGTTGACTCTCTCCCCTGTCTATATACTAGTTGACGCTCTCCCCTGTCTATATACTAGTTGACTCTCTCCCCTGTCTATATACTAGTTGACTCTCTCCCCTGTCTATTTACTAGTTGACTTTCTCCCCTGTCTATATACTAGTTGACTCTCTCCCCTGTCTATATACTAGTTGACGCTCTCCCCTGTCTATATACTAGTTGACTCTCTCCCCTGTCTATATACTAGTTGACTCTCTCCCCTGTCTATATACTAGTTGACTCTCTCCCCTGTCTATATACTAGTTGACTCTCTCCCCTGTCTATATACTAGTTGACTTTCTCCCCTGTCTATATACTAGTTGACTCTCTCCCCTGTCTATATACTAGTTGACTCTCTCCCCTGTCTATATACTAGTTGACTCTCTCCCCTGTCTATATACTAGTTGACTTTCTCCCCTGTCTATTTACTAGTTGACTCTCTCCCCTGTCTATTTACTAGTTGACTCTCCCCTGTCTATATACTAGTTGACTCTCTCCCCTCCCCTGTCTGTATACTAGTTGACTCTCTCCCCTCCCCTGTCTGTATACTAGTTGACTCTCTCCCCTGTCTGTATACTAGTTGACTCTCTCCCCTCCCCTGTCTATATACTAGTTGACTCTCTCCCCTCCCCTGTCTATTTACTAGTTGACTCTCTCCCCTGTCTATATACTAGTTTATCTCTCTCCCCTGTCTATATACTAGTTGACTCTCTCCCCTGTCTATATACTAGTTGACTTTCTCCCCTGTCTATTTACTAGTTGACTCTCTCCCCTGTCTATATACTAGTTGACTCTCTCCCCTGTCTATATACTAGTTGACTCTCTCCCCTGTCTATATACTAGTTGACTCTCTCCCCTCCCCTGTCTATATACTAGTTGACTCTCTCCCCGGTCTATATACTAGTTGACTCTCCCCTGTCTATATACTAGTTGACTCTCCCCTGTCTAAATACTAGTTGACTCTCTCCCCTGTCTAAATACTAGTTGACTCTCTCCCCTCTCTATATACTAGTTGACTCTCTCCCCTGTCTATATACTAGTTGACTCTCTCCCCGGTCTATATACTAGTTGACTCTCTCCCCGGTCTATATACTAGTTGACTCTCCCCTGTCTATATACTAGTTGACTCTCCCCTGTCTATATACTAGTTGACTCTCTCCCCGGTCTATATACTAGTTGACTCTCCCCTGTCTATATACTAGTTGATTCTCTCCCCTGCCTATATACTAGTTGACTCTCTCCTGTCTATATACTAGTTGACTCTCCCCTGTCTATATACTAGTTGACTCTCTCCCCTGTCTATATACTAGTTGACTCTCCCCTGTCTAAATACTAGTTGACTCTCTCCCCTGTCTAAATACTAGTTGACTCTCTCCCCTCTCTATATACTAGTTGACTCTCTCCCCTGTCTATATACTAGTTGACTCTCTCCCCGGTCTATATACTAGTTGACTCTCTCCCCGGTCTATATACTAGTTGACTCTCCCCTGTCTATATACTAGTTGACTCTCCCCTGTCTATATACTAGTTGACTCTCTCCTGTCTATATACTAGTTGACTCTCCCCTGTCTAAATACTAGTTGACTCTCTCCCCTGTCTAAATACTAGTTGACTCTCTCCCCTCTCTATATACTAGTTGACTCTCTCCCCTGTCTATATACTAGTTGACTCTCTCCCCGGTCTATATACTAGTTGACTCTCTCCCCGGTCTATATACTAGTTGACTCTCCCCTGTCTATATACTAGTTGACTCTCCCCTGTCTATATACTAGTTGACTCTCTCCCCGGTCTATATACTAGTTGACTCTCCCCTGTCTATATACTAGTTGACTCTCTCCCCTGCCTATATACTAGTTGACTCTCTCCTGTCTATATACTAGTTGACTCTCCCCTGTCTATATACTAGTTGACTCTCTCCCCTCCCCCGTTGTAACACAACGTTGTTCCCTGCTGAACCTGTCCCCAGATAGAAATACCATGGATATCCTGGTGACCCCTGGTCTCTATCTAACTATGTCATATATCCTGGTGACCCCTGGTCTCTATCTAACTATGTCATATATCCTGGTGACCCCTGGTCTCTATCTAACTATGTCATATATCCTGGTGACCCCTGGTCTCTATCTAACTATGTCATATATCCTGGTGACCCCTGGTCTCTATCTAACTATGTCATATATCCTGGTGACCCCTGGTCTCTATCTAACTATGTCATATATCCTGGTGACCCCTGGTCTCTATCTAACTATGTCATATATCCTGGTGACCCCTGGTCTCTATCTAACTATGTCACGTATCTTGGTGACCCCTGGTCTCTATCTAACTATGTCACGTATCTTGGTGACCCCTGGTCTCTATCTAACTATGTCATATATCCTGGTGACCCCTGGTCTCTATCGAACTATGTCATATATCTTGGTGACCCCTGGTCTCTATCTAACTATGTCATATATCCTGGTGACCCCTGGTCTCTATCTAACTATGTCATATATCCTGGTGACCCCTGGTCTCTATCTAACTATGTCATATATCCTGGTGACCCCTGGTCTCTATCGAACTATGTCATATATCTTGGTGACCCCTGGTCTCTATCTAACTATGTCATATATCCTGGTGACCCCTGGTCTCTATCTAACTATGTCATATATCCTGGTGACCCCTGGTCTCTATCTAACTATGTCACGTATCTTGGTGACCCCTGGTCTCTATCTAACTATGTCACGTATCTTGGTGACCCCTGGTCTCTATCTAACTATGTCATATATCCTGGTGACCCCTGGTCTCTATCGAACTATGTCATATATCCTGGTGACCCCTGGTCTCTATCTAACTATGTCATATATCCTGGTGACCCCTGGTCTCTATCTAACTATGTCATATATCCTGGTGACCCCTGGTCTCTATCTAACTATGTCATATATCTTGGTGACCCCTGGTCTCTATCTAACTATGTCATATATCTTGGTGACCCCTGGTCTCTATCTAACTATGTCACATATCCTGGTGACCCCTGGTCTCTATCTAACTATGTCATATATCCTGGTGACCCCTGGTCTCTAACTAACTATGTCATATATCCTGGTGACCCCTGGTCTCTAACTATGTCATATATCCTGGTGACCCCTGGTCTCTATCTAACTATGTCATATATCCTGGTGGTTTCTGGGAACAGACGGCGAACCTGGCGGAGGCCAACGCATCGGAGGACGACAAGATCAGAGCCATGATGTCACAGTCCAATCACGACTACGACCCCATACAGTGAGTATAACCACACACAGTCCAACCACGACTACGACCCTATCCTGTAACTGAACCAGGAAGTAGCAGCAGCTCTATCCTGTAACTGAACCAGGAAGTAGCAGCAGCTCTATCCTGTAACTGAACCAGGAAGTAACAGCAGCTCTATCCTGTAACTGAACCAGGAAGTAGCAGCAGCTCTATCCTGTAACTGAACCAGGAAGTAGCAGCAGCTCTATCCTGTAACTGAACCAGGAAGTAAAAGCAGCTCTATCCTGTAACTGAACCAGGAAGTAGCAGCAGCTCTATCCTGTAACTGAACCAGGAAGTAGCAGCAGCTCTATACTGTAACTGACCCAGGAAGTAACAGCAGCTCTGTCCTGTAACTGAACCAGGAAGTAGCAGCAGCTCTATCCTGTAACTGAACCAGGATGTAACAGCAGCTCTATCCTGTAACTGAACCAGGAAGTAGCAGCAGCTCTATCCTGTAACTGAACCAGGATGTAACAGCAGCTCTATCCTGTAAATGAACCAGGAAGTAGCAGCAGCTCTATCCTGTAACTGAACCAGGAAGTAGCAGCTGCTCTATCCTGTAACTGAACCAGGAAGTAGCAGCAGCTCTATCCTGTAACTGAACCAGGATGTAACAGCAGCTCTATCCTGTAACTGAACCAGGAAGTAGCAGCTGCTCTATCCTGTAACTGAACCAGGAAGTAGCAGCAGCTCTATCCTGTAACTGAACCAGGATGTAACAGCAGCTCTATCCTGTAACTGAACCAGGAAGTAGCAGCTGCTCTATCCTGTAACTGAACCGGGATGTAACAGCAGCTCTATCCTGTAACCGAACCAGGAAGTAACAGCAGCTCTATCCTGTAACTGAACCAGGAAGTAACAGCAGCTCTATCCTGTAACTGAACCAGGAAGTAACAGCAGCTCTATCCTGTAACTGAACCAGGAAGTAACAGCAGCTCTATCCTGTAACTGAACCAGGAAGTAGCAGCAGCTCTATCCTGTAACTGAACCAGGAAGTAGCAGCTGCTCTATCCTGTAACTGAACCAGGATGTAGCAGCTGCTCTATCCTGTAACTGAACCAGGATGTAACAGCTGCTCTATCCTGTAACTGAACCAGGATGTAACAGCAGCTCTATCCGTTAACTGAACCAGGATGTAACAGCTGCTCTATCCTGTAACTGAACCAGGAAGTAGCAGCTGCTCTATCCTGTAACTGAACCAGGAAGTAACAGCAGCTCTATCCTGTAACTGAACCAGGATGTAACAGCAGCTCTATCCTGTAACTGAACCAGGAAGTAACAGCTGCTCTATCCTGTAACTGAACCAGGATGTAACAGCAGCTCTATCCTGTAACTGAACCAGGATGTAACAGCAGCTCTATCCTGTAACTGAACCAGGAAGTAGCAGCAGCTCTATCCTGTAACTGAACCAGGAAGTAACAGCTGCTCTATCCTGTAACTGAACCAGGATGTAACAGCAGCTCTATCCTGTAACTGAACCAGGAAGTAACAGCAGCTCTATCCTGACGTTGTGTTAACGTTGTATTAACGGTGTGTTAATGTTGTATTCGTGTTATTAGTTATGTGAAGAAGTTGACCGGTCCCCCTCCAGCCAACTACACCTGTTATCGCTGTGGCAAGAACGGACATCACATCAGGAACTGTCCTACTAACGGGGTAAGACATCACATCAGGAACTGTCCTACTAACGGGGTAAGACATCACATCAGGAACTGTCCTACTAACGGGGTAAGACAACACATCAGGAACTGTCCTACTAACGGGGTAAGACAACACATCAGGAACTGTCCTACTAACGGGGTAAGACAACACAACAGGAACTGTCCTACTAACGGGGTAAGACAACACATCAGGAACTGTCCTACTAACGGGGTAAGACATCACATCAGGAACTGTCCTACTAACGGGGTAAGACAACACATCAGGAACTGTCCTACTAACGGACATCACATCAGGAACTGTCCTACTAACGGGGTAAGACATCACATCAGGAACTGTCCTACTAACGGGGTAAGACAACACATCAGGAACTGTCCTACTAACGGGGTAAGACAACAGGAACTGTCCTACTAACGGGGTAAGACAACACATCAGGAACTGTCCTACTAACGGGGTAAGACAACACATCCTTGGTGTGTGTGTGTGATCGTTGTCCAGAGCAACCCGGTAAATGTGTGTGTGTGTGTGTTATCGCTGTTCAGAGCAACCCAGTAAATGTGTGTGTGTGTGTGTGTCTGTGTTTGTGTGCGTGTGCGCGTGCGTTAGCAGGAGAAAGGGTTTGAGCCGCCCCAGAGGATCAAGAAGAGCACCGGCATCCCCCGTTCCTTCATGAAGGAAGTGGACGACCCGTCTATAAAGGGAGCCATGTTGACCAACACGGGCCACTACGCCATCCCTACGATAGACGCGTGAGTTACCTCTGACCCCCCCCCCCCTCCCCCCCGTTGACCAACACTGGCCACTACGCCATCCCTACGATAGACGCGTGAGTTACCTCTGACCCCCTCCGTTGACCAACACTGGCCACTACGCCATCCCTACGATAGACGCGTGAGTTACCTCTGATCCCCCCGTTGACCAACACGGGCCACTACGCCATCCCTACGATAGATGCGTGAGTTACCTTTGACCCCCCCCGTTGACCAACACTGGCCACTACGCCATCCCTACGATAGACGCGTGAGTTACCTCTGACCCCCCCGTTGACCAACACGGGCCACTACGCCATCCCTACGATAGACGCGTGAGTTACCTCTGACCCCCACCCCCCCCCCGTTGACCAACACGGGCCACTACGCCATCCCTACGATAGACGCGTGAGTTACCTCTGACCCCCCCCGTTGGCCAACACTGGCCACTACGCCATCCCTACGATAGACGCGTGAGTTACCTCCGACCTCTGAACCCCCCCCCCTGTTGATTCACTACAGTATCTATATGGTAGAACTAGACCCTACCTCTAACATTCACTACAGTATCTATATGGTAGAACTGTAACATACTCTAACATTCACTACAGTATCTATATGGTAGAGCTGTAACATCCTCTAACATTCACTACAGTATCTATATGGTAGAACTAGACCCTACCTCTAACATTCACTACAGTATCTATATGGTAGAACTAGACCCTACCTCTAACATTCACTACAGTATCTATATGGTAGAACTGTAACATACTCTAACATTCACTACAGTATCTATATGGTAGAGCTGTAACATCCTCTAACATTCACTACAGTATCTATATGTTAGAACTAGACCCTACCTCTAACATTCACTACAGTATCTATATGTTAGAACTAGACCCTACCTCTAACATTCACTACAGTATATATATGTTAGAACTAGACCCTACCTCTAACATTCACTACAGTATCTATATGTTAGAGCTGTAACATCCTCTAACATTCACTACAGTATCTATATGTTAGAGCTAGACCCTACCTCTAACATTCACTACAGTATCTATATGTTAGAGCTAGACCCTACCTCTAACATTCACTACAGTATCTATATGTTAGAGCTGTAACATCCTCCAACATTCACCACAGTATCTATATGGTAGAACTAGACCCTACCTCTAACATTCACTACAGTATCTATATGGTAGAGCTGTAACATCCTCCAACATTCACTACAGTATCTATATGTTAGAGCTGTAACATCCTCCAACATTCACTACAGTATCGTATCTATATGTTAGAACTAGACCCTACCTCTAACATGCTTCTCTCATCTTAGCTACTTGTAGTATCAAGTTTAAATCAAATCAAATTTTATTTGTCACATACACATGGTTAGCAGATGTTAATGCGAGTGTAGCGAAATGCTTGTGCTTCTAGTTCCGACAATGCAGTAATAACCAACAAGTAATCTAACTAACAATTCCAAAACTAATTTCTTATACACAGTGTAAGGGGATAAAGAATATGTACATAAAGATATATGAATGAGTGATGGTACAGAGCAGCATAGGCAAGATACAGTAGATGGTATCGAGTACAGTATATACATATGAGATGAGTATGTAAACAAAGTGGCATAGTTAAAGTGGCTAGTGATACATGTATTACATAAGGATGCAGTAGATGATAGAGTACAGTATATAGGTATGCATATGAGATGAATAATGTAGGGTATGTAAACATTATATACAGTGGCTAGTGATACATTTATTACATCCAATGTATGTAAACATTATATAAAGTAGCATTGTTTAAAGTGGCTAGTGATACATGTATTACTTAAAGATGCAGTAGATGATAGAGTACAGTATATACATATACCTATGTATAGAGTACAGTGTATATATATATATATATATATATATATATATATATATATATATATATATATATATATATGAGATGAGTAATGTAGGGTATGTAAACATTATATACAGTGGCTAGTGATACATTTATTACATCCAATGTTTTATTATTCAAGTGGCTAGAGATTTGAGTAACCACCTCAGACATGAGTTTTTAGAAAGGTTATGTTTTGCCTGACCTTTAACCCCTGACCTCTGACGTCTAGCCCGTAAGTAAACCTCTGTGTGTGTGTGTGTGTCCCCCTCCACAGTGAGGCCTACGCTTTAGGTAAGAAGGAGAGGCCCCCGTTCGTCCCCAGGGACCAGTCCAGTTCCGAGGAGGACGAGGATCCAGTCCCCGATGAGCTGCTCTGTCTGCTCTGTAAAGACCTGATGACTGACGCTGTGGTCATCCCCTGCTGTGGCAACTCCTACTGCGACGACTGTGAGTCGACAAACACACACCTGTAACGACCTGATGCTGTCTCCTCTCCTCAGGTATCCGTAGTGACTGATGCTGTCTCCTCTCCTCAGGTATCCGTAGTGACCGATGCTGTCTCCTCTCCTCAGGTTTCCATAGTGACTGATGCTGTCTCCTCTCCTCAGGTATCCATAGTGACTGATGCTGTCTCCTCTCCTCAGGTATCCATAGTGACTGATGCTGTCTCCTCTCCTCAGGTATCCATAGTGACTGATGCTGTCTCCTCTCCTCAGGTATCCGTAGTGACTGATGCTGTCTCCTCTCCTCAGGTATCCGTAGTGACCGATGCTGTCTCCTCTCCTCAGGTATCCATAGTGACCGATGCTGTCTCCTCTCCTCAGGTATCCGTAGTGACTGATGCTGTCTCTCCTCCTCAGGTATCCATAGTGACTGATGCTGTCTCCTCTCCTCAGGTATCCGTAGTGACCGATGCTGTCTCCTCTCCTCAGGTATCCATAGTGACTGATGCTGTCTCCTCTCCTCTCCTCAGGTATCCATAGTGACTGATGCTGTCTCCTCTCCTCAGGTATCCATAGTGACTGATGCTGTCTCCTCTCCTCAGGTATCCATAGTGACTGATGCTGTCTCCTCTCCTCAGGTATCCATAGTGACTGATGCTGTCTCCTCTCCTCAGGTATCCATAGTGACTGATGCTGTCTCCTCTCCTCAGGTATCCGTACGTCTCTGCTGGAGTCAGAGGAACATGTGTGTCCCACCTGTAGCCAATCGAATGTCTCCCCTGACGCGCTCATAGCCAATAAGTTCCTGCGCCAGGTAAAACTCTCTCAGGCTCCGCCTACTCAACCCTGGCCTTTATTTAGTGAGGTAAGGTGTATGCAATGTGTTCTATAATAAACAGGTGCCAGGTGTCCTCGCTGTAGGTGTGTACCTGCTCTGACATCACGGAGTGTGGTGGGTTGGGGGTCTGGTAGACTGGCCTGTTATACAGGTGTCAGGTGTCCTAGCTGTAGGTGTGTACCTGCTCTGACATCACGGAGTGTGGTGGGTTGGGGGTCTGGTAGACTGGCCTGTTATACAGGTGTCAGGTGTCCTAGCTGTAGGTGTGTACCTGCTCTGACATCACGGAGTGTGGTGGGTTGGGGGTCTGGTAGACTGGCCTGTTATACAGGTGTCAGGTGTCCTAGCTGTAGGTGTGTACCTGCTCTGACATCACAGAGTGTGGTGGGTTGGGGGTCTGGTAGACTGGCCTGTTATACAGGTGTCAGGTGTCCTAGCTGTAGGTGCGTACCTGCTCTGACATCACGGAGTGTGGTGGGTTGGGGGTCTGGTAGACTGGCCTGTTATACAGGTGTCAGGTGTCCTAGCTGTAGGTGTGTACCTGCTCTGACATCACGGAGTGTGGTGGGTTGGGGGTCTGGTAGACTGGCCTGTTATACAGGTGTCCTCGCTGTAGGTGTGTACCTGCTCTGACATCACGGAGTGTGGTGGGTTGGGGTCTGGTAGACTGGCCTGTTATACAGGTGTCCTCGCTGTAGGTGTGTACCTGCTCTGACATCACGGAGTGTGGTGGGTTGGGGGTCTGGTAGACTGGCCTGTTATACAGGTGTCAGGTGTCCTAGCTGTAGGTGTGTACCTGCTCTGACATCACGGAGTGTGGTGGGTTGGGGGTCTGGTAGACTGGCCTGTTATACAGGTGTCCTAGCTGTAGGTGTGTACCTGCTCTGACATCACGGAGTGTGGTGGGTTGGGGGTCTGGTAGACTGGCCTGTTATACAGGTGTCCTAGCTGTAGGTGTGTACCTGCTCTGACATCACGGAGTGTGGTGGGTTGGGGGTCTGGTAGACTGGCCTGTTATACAGGTGTCCTAGCTGTAGGTGTGTACCTGCTCTGACATCACGGAGTGTGGTGGGTTGGGGGTCTGGTAGACTGGCCTGTTATACAGGTGTCAGGTGTCCTAGCTGTAGGTGTGTACCTGCTCTGACATCACGGAGTGTGGTGGGTTGGGGGTCTGGTAGACTGGCCTGTTATACAGGTGTCAGGTGTCCTAGCTGTAGGTGTGTACCTGCTCTGACATCACGGAGGGTGGTGGGTTGGGGGTCTGGTAGACTGGCCTGTTATACAGGTGTCCTAGCTGTAGGTGTGTACCTGCTCTGACATCACGGAGTGTGGTGGGTTGGGGGTCTGGTAGACTGGCCTGTTATACAGGTGTCCTAGCTGTAGGTGCGTACCTGCTCTGACATCACGGAGTGTGGTGGGTTGGGGGTCTGGTAGACTGGCCTGTTATACAGGTGTCAGGTGTCCTAGCTGTAGGTGTGTACCTGCTCTGACATCACGGAGTGTGGTGGGTTGGGGTCTGGTAGACTGGCCTGTTATACAGGTGTCCTAGCTGTAGGTGTGTACCTGCTCTGACATCACGGAGTGTGGTGGGTTGGGGTCTGGTAGACTGGCCTGTTATACAGGTGTCCTAGCTGTAGGTGTGTACCTGCTCTGACATCACGGAGTGTGGTGGGTTGGGGGTCTGGTAGACTGGCCTGTTATACAGGTGTCAGGTGTCCTAGCTGTAGGTGTGTACCTGCTCTGACATCACGGAGTGTGGTGGGTTGGGGGTCTGGTAGACTGGCCTGTTATACAGGTGTCCTAGCTGTAGGTGTGTACCTGCTCTGACATCACGGAGTGTGGTGGGTTGGGGGTCTGGTAGACTGGCCTGTTATACAGGTGTCAGGTGTCCTAGCTGTAGGTGTGTACCTGCTCTGACATCACGGAGTGTGGTGGGTTGGGGTCTGGTAGACTGGCCTGTTATACAGGTGTCAGGTGTCCTAGCTGTAGGTGTGTACCTGCTCTGACATCACGGAGTGTGGTGGGTTGGGGGTCTGGTAGACTGGCCTGTTATACAGGTGCCAGGTGTCCTAGCTGTAGGTGTGTACCTGCTCTGACATCACGGAGTGTGGTGGGTTGGGGGTCTGGTAGACTGGCCTGTTATACAGGTGTCAGGTGTCCTAGCTGTAGGTGTGTACCTGCTCTGACATCACGGAGTGTGGTGGGTTGGGGTCTGGTAGACTGGCCTGTTATACAGGTGTCAGGTGTCCTAGCTGTAGGTGTGTACCTGCTCTGACATCACGGAGTGTGGTGGGTTGGGGGTCTGGTAGACTGGCCTGTTATACAGGTGTCCTAGCTGTAGGTGTGTACCTGCTCTGACATCACGGAGTGTGGTGGGTTGGGGTCTGGTAGACTGGCCTGTTATACAGGTGTCCTAGCTGTAGGTGTGTACCTGCTCTGACATCACGGAGTGTGGTGGGTTGGGGGTCTGGTAGACTGGCCTGTTATACAGGTGTCAGGTGTCCTAGCTGTAGGTGTGTACCTGCTCTGACATCACGGAGTGTGGTGGGTTGGGGTCTGGTAGACTGGCCTGTTATACAGGTGTCAGGTGTCCTAGCTGTAGGTGTGTACCTGCTCTGACATCACGGAGTGTGGTGGGTTGGGGGTCTGGTAGACTGGCCTGTTATACAGGTGTCAGGTGTCCTAGCTGTAGGTGTGTACCTGCTCTGACATCACGGAGTGTGGTGGGTTGGGGTCTGGTAGACTGGCCTGTTATACAAGTGTCTTCAGAAAGTATTCAGACCCCTTGACTTTTTCCACATTTTGTTACGTTACAGCCTTATTCTAAAACGGATTAGATCGTTTTTTGTTACGTTTTACAGTAAAATGGATTCAATATTATTTTTCCCCCCCACATCAATCTACACACAATACCCCATAATGACATCACAACACCCCATAATGACATCACAACACCCCATAATGACATCACAACACCCCACAATGACATCACAACACCCCACAATGACATCACAACACCCCACAATGACATCACAACACCCCACAATGACATCACAACACCCCACAATGACATCACAACACCCCACAATGACATCACAACACCCCACAATGACATCACTATACCCCATAATGACAAAGCTTAAAAACAGAAATATCACATTGACATGAGTATTCAGACCCTTTACTCAGTACTTTGTTGAAGCACCTTTGGCAGCGATTACAGCCTCGAGTCTTCTTGGGTTTGACGCTACAAGCTTGGCACACCTGTATTTGGGGAGTTTCTCCCATTCTTCTCTGCAGATCCTCTCACGCTCTGTCAGGTTGGATTGGGAGCGTCGCTGCACAGCTATTTTCAGGTCTCTCCAGAGATGTTCGATCGGGTTCAAGTCCAGGCTCTGACTGGGCCACTCAAGGACATTCAGAGACTTGTCCCGAAGCCAGTCCTGCGTTGTCTTGGCTGTGTGCTTAGGGTCGTTGTCCTGTTGGAAGGTGAACCTTCGCCCCAGACTGAGGTCCTGAGGGCTCTGGAACAGGTTTTCACCAAGGATCTCTCTGTACTTTGCTCTGTTCATCTTACCCGTAATCCTGATTAGTCTCCCAGTCCCGTCTTCTGAAAAACATCCCCACAGCATGATGCTGCCACCACCATGCTTCACCGTACATATGGTGCCAGGTTTCCTCCAGACGTGACGGTTGGAATTCAGGCCAAAGAGTTCAATCTTGGTTTCATCAGACCAGAGAATCTTGTTTGGCCAGTTTGGTTCCAAACTTCTTCCATTTGAGAATGAATGATGGAGGCCACTGTGTTCTTGGGAACCTTCAATGCCGCAGAAATGTTTTGGTACCCTTGTCCAGATCTGTGCCTCGACACAATACTGTCTCGGATCTCTACGGACAATTCCTTCAACCTCATGGCTTGGTTTTTGCTCTGACGTGCACTGTCAACTGTGGGACCTTATATGGACAGGTGTGTGCCTTTCTAAATCATGTCCAATCAACTGAATTTACCATAAGTGGACTCTAATCAAGTTGTAGAAACATCTCAAGGATGATCAATGGAAACAGGAAGCACCTGAGTTCAATTTCAAGTCTCATAGCAAAGGGTTTGAATAATTATGTAAATAAGGTATTTCTGTTTTTTACTGGTAATACATTTGCTAACATTTCTAAAAACCTGTTTTCACCTTGTCATTATGGGGTATTGTGATGTCATTATAGGGTATTGTGATGTCATTATGGGGTATTGTGATGTCATTATGCTGTATTGTGTTTAGATTGAGGGAACTTTTTAAATGATCCTCCCCTCCCCTCCCCTCCCCTCCCCTCCTCTCCCCTCCTCCCCTCTCCCCTCCCCTCCTCTCCTCTCAGGCGGTAAACAACTTTAAGAATGAGACCGGTTACACCAAACGCATGATGACGAGAGGAGCCCAGCCCGCCGTCGTCCCTACCCCTCCTCTTCAGCCTCAGTCCCGCCCTCAGTGCCCGCTCCAGCCTATCAGGAGCCAGCAGGACCCTCTCATGCCCCGCCCTCCAGCCTTAGACACGCCACCATTGGCTCAGCAGCAGGTTGGCCCGCCCCTCAGGTAAGATGAATGTAGTTGTCACTAGTGTCAAATGCTCAATAAACAACCAGGTGTCTGGGTGAGATTTTCCTCACACATCTCGTTGTGTTATTTTCACCCTAGAGTCGGGAACCATAACTCCTCCCACATGGCTGCTGGCTCCTCCTATAACTCAACGGGCCCCTCCCCCCAGCACCCAACCAATCACAACAACACGCTTATGCTAAAGTAAGATTCTCTCTCACTCTGTCTCTCACTCTGTCTCTCACTCTGTCTCTCACTCTGTCTCTCACTCTGTCTCTCTGTGTCTCTCTCTGTGTCTGTCTCTCTCTCTCTCTCTCTCTCTCCTCTCTCTGTGTCTCTCTCTTTGTCTCTCTCTCTCACTCTGTCTCTCTCTGTCTCCTCTCTCTGTGTCTCTCTCTGTGTCTCTCTCTGTGTCTCTCTCTCTGTGTCTCTCTCTCTGTGTCTCTCTCTCTGTGTCTCTCTCTCTGTGTCTCTCTCTCTGTGTCTCTCTCTCTGTGTCTCTCTCTCTGTGTCTCTCTCTGTGTCTCTCTCTGTGTCTCTCTCTCTGTGTCTCTCTCTGTGTCTCTCTCTGTGTCTCTCTCTGTGTCTCTCTCTCTGTGTCTCTCTCTGTGTCTCTCTGTCTCTGTGTCTCTCTCTGTCTCTCTCTCTCTCTGTGTCTCTCTCTCTCTCTCTGTGTCTCTCTCTCTCTCTCTGTGTCTCTCTCTCTCTCTCTCTGTCTCTCTCTCTCTCTCTGTCTCTCTCTCTCTCTGTGTCTCTCTCTCTCTCTCTCTCTCTCTCTCTCTGTCTCTCTCTCTGTCTCTCTGTCTCTCTTCCCCTCTCATAGACACAGCCAGTGAACAGAGGTGTCTGTCAGGTTGAGGTTCAGTAACGATGATACATGTCTGTTTTTCCAGAGAGCCAGAGAGTGGAGGAGTTCAGTCTGTGGTGGTCTCAGCCGACCCCCCTCTCGCCCCCATGACCAAGGTGAACACACACACACACACACACACACACACACACACCTTCCAAATAGATCAGGTCTGTGGTGGTCTCAGCCGACCCCCCTCTCGCCCCCATGACCAAGGTGAACACACACACACACACACACACACACACATAGATCAGGTCTGTGGTGGTCTCAGCCGACCCCCCTCTCGCCCCCATGACCAAGGTGAACACACACACACACACACACACACACACACACACACACACACATAGATCAGGTCTGTGGTGGTCTCAGCCGACCCCCCTCTCGCCCCCATGACCAAGGTGAACACACACACACACACACACACACACACACACACACACACACACACATAGATCAGGTCTGTGGTGGTCTCAGCCGACCCCCCTCTCGCCCCCATGACCAAGGTGAACACACACACACACACACACACACACACACATAGATCAGGTCTGTGGTGGTCTCAGCCGACCCCCCTCTCGCCCCCATGACCAAGGTGAACACACACACACACACACACACCTTCCAAATAGATCAGGTCTGTGGTGGTCTCAGCCGACCCCCCTCTCGCCCCCATGACCAAGGTGAACACACACACACACACACCTTCCAAATAGATCAGGTCTGTGGTGGTCTCAGCCGACCCCCTCTCCCCCCATGACCAAGGTGAACACACACACACACACACACACACACACACACACACACACACACACACACACACACACACCTTCCAAATAGATCAGGTCTGTGTGTTGTTACGTTGTTGTTGCTACCAGAGTGTCTGTGTGTTGTTGTTGTCTATAGGAATACCATGTTCCAGTGATGAGCCAACCCCAGTCTGACGGTCACTCCCTGCAGAGGACAGGTAACCCCCCCCCACTACCCCAACCCCAGTCTGACGGTCACTCCCTGCAGAGGACAGGTAACCCCCCCCCACTACCCCAACCCCAGTCTGACGGTCACTCCCTGCAGAGGACAGGTAACCCCCCACTACCCCAACCCCCTACCCCAGTCTGACGGTCACTCCCTGCAGGGAACAGGTAACCCCCCCCCCACTACCCCAACCCCCCACCCCAGTCTGACGGTCACTCCCTGCAGAGGACAGGTAACCCCCCCCTCCAATACCCCAACCCCAGTCTGACGGTCACTCCCTGCAGAGGACAGGTACCCCCCCACTACCCCAACCCCCTACCCCAGTCTGACGGTCACTCCCTGCAGAGGACAGGTAACCCCCCCCCCCCACTACCCCAACCCCAGTCTGACAGTCACTCCCTGCAGAGGACAGGTAAACCCCCCCTCCACTACCCCAACCCCAGTCTGACGGTCACTCCCTGCAGAGGACAGGTAACCCCCCCCCTCCAATACCCCAACCCCAGTCTGACGGTCACTCCCTGCAGAGGACAGGTAACCCCCCTCCAATACCCCAACCCCAGTCTGACAGTCACTCCCTGCAGAGGACAGGTAACCCCCCACTACCCCAACCCCAGTCTGACGGTCACTCCCTGCAGAGGACAGGTAACCACCACCCCCCCCCCCACTACCCCAACCCCCTACCCCAGTCTGACGGTCACTCCCTGCAGAGGACAGGTAACCCCCCACTACCCCAACCCCAGTCTGACAGTCACTCCCTGCAGAGGACAGGTAACCCCCCCCCCCCCCACTACCCCAACCCCCAACCCCAGTCTGACAGTCACTCCCTGCAGAGGACAGGTAACCCCCCCACTACCCCAACCCCCAACCCCAGTCTGACGGTCACTCCCTGCAGAGGACAGGTAACCACCACCCCCCTCCAATACCCCAACCCCAGTCTGACAGTCACTCCCTGCAGAGGACAGGTAACCCCCCACTACCCCAACCCCCTACCCCAGTCTGACAGTCACTCCCTGCAGAGGACAGGTAACCCCCCTCCACTACCCCAACCCCCAACCCCAGTCTGACGGTCACTCCCTGCAGAGGACAGGTAACCCCCCCTCCAATACCCCAACCCCAGTCTGACGGTCACTCCCTGCAGAGGACAGGTAACCCCCCCACTATCCCAACCCCAGTCTGACGGTCACTCCCTGCAGAGGACAGGTAAACCCCCCCACCCCCCAGAGACCTCCTCCTCCAACTGACGCTGTAGTATTTAACGGTGCTGTTGTCTTCCTAAAACAGGTCCTCCTCCCAGACTTTCTGAAGGACCATCCCATTGGGACAGGTACAGGTGTGTGTGTTTATCTGGGTGCTAACTGACTGGCTCAGTGATCTTTTGCCTCTGTTATGAAGTTTTAACATTTGACACACCTGACTAGTGATGTCACGTCCTGTTCCTGTCTCTCTCACTCTCCAGCCCCTCTGGTCGTGGGAGGAACCATAGCGACCGCGCCCCTCCCTCCCAGCCTCCGCCCACCAACGTGCCACCCCTTCTCTACAACCCTCCCTCCATTTTCTCCTCTCCTCTTCCCCATCCCCCAGGTGTCATACCCCCCCACTACCCCCCTCCCCACTTCCCCCCGGGGCAACAGCCCCCCTCCAGCTACTCCCTGCCCCCTCCTGGCTACCCCCCTACCCCAGGAGTCACCAACCCCCCCTGGGCGCCCCCCAACACCCAGCCCCCCCTCATCGGGAAGCCAATCCCCTCCTCTTCCTTCCTGTCCAAGGATGAGTTCTACAGACAACAGAAGAGGCTAAAGGATAAGTGAGTAAACTGACTGTCATTCTAACTGTCATTCCGATAGACTGACTGTCATTCAGACTGTTGTTCTGATGGACTGACTGAGGAGTTGATCTGTCAGGTCAGGACTGTCTCATCCTAACTGTCATTCCGATGGACTGACTGTCATTCAGACTGTTGTTCTGATGGAATGACTGTCACTGATGGACCGACTGTCTCATTCTGACTGTTGTTCTGATGGACCGACTGTCATTCAGACTGTTGTTCTGATGGACTGACTGTCATTCTGACTGTTGTTCTGATGGACCGACTGTCACTGATGGACTGACTGTCGTTCTGACTGTTGTTCTGATGGACTGACTGTCACTGATGGACTGACTGTCATTATGACTGTTGTTCTGATGGACTGACTGTCATTCTGACTGTTGTTCTGATGGACTGACTGTCATTCTGACTGTTGTTCTGATGGACTGACTGTCACTGATGGACTGACTGTCGTTCTGACTGTTGTTCTGATGGACTGACTGTCACTGATGGACTGACTGTCATTATGACTGTTGTTCTGATGGACTGACTGTCATTCTGACTGTTGTTCTGATGGACTGACTGTCATTCTGACTGTTGTTCTGATGGACTGACTGTCATTCTGACTGTTGTTCTGATGGACTGACTGTCATTCTGACTGTTGTTCTGATGGACTGACTGTCATTCTGACTGTTGTTCTGATGGACTGACTGTCATTCTGACTGTTGTTCTGATGGACTGACTGTCATTCTGACTGTTGTTCTGATGGACTGACTGTCATTCTGACTGTTGTTCTGATGGACTGACTGTCATTCTGACTGTTGTTCTGATGGACTGACTGTCATTCAGACTGTTGTTCTGATGGACTGACTGTCATTATGACTGTTGTTCTGATGGACTGACTGTCATTATGACTGTTGTTCTGATGGACTGACTGTCATTATGACTGTTGTTCTGATGGACTGACTGTCATTATGACTGTTGTTCTGATGGACTGACTGTCATTATGACTGTTGTTCTGATGGACTGACTGTCTCATTATGACTGTTGTTCTGATGGACCGACTGTCATTCCGACTGTTGTTCTGATGGACCGACTGTCATTATGACTGTTGTTCTGATGGACTGACTGTCATTATGACTGTTGTTCTGATGGACTGACTGTCATTATGACTGTTGTTCTGATGGACTGACTGTCATTATGACTGTTGTTCTGATGGACTGCTTGTCATTCTGACTGTTGTTCTGATGGACTGACTGTCACATTCTGACTGTTGTTCTGATGGACTGACTGTCATTATGACTGTTGTTCTGATGGACTGACTGTCATTCTGACTGTTGTTCTGATGGACTGACTGTCTCATTATGACTGTTGTTCTGATGGACCGACTGTCATTCCGACTGTTGTTCTGATGGACTGACTGTCATTATGACTGTTGTTCTGATGGACTGACTGTCTCATTATGACTGTCACTGATGGACTGACTGTCATTCTGACTGTTGTTCTGATGGACTGACTGTCATTCTGACTGTTGTTCTGATGGACTGACTGTCATTCTGACTGTTGTTCTGATGGACTGACTGTCATTCAGACTGTCGTTCTGATGGACTGACTGTCATTCAGACTGTCGTTCTGATGGACTGACTGTCATTCTGACTGTTGTTCTGATGGACTGACTGTCATTCAGACTGTCGTTCTGATGGACTGACTGTCATTCTGACTGTTGTTCTGATGGACCGACTGTCATTCTGACTGTTGTTCTGATGGACTGACTGTCTCATTCTGACTGTCGTTCTGATGGACTGACTGTCATTCTGACTGTTGTTCTGATGGACTGACTGTCATTCTGACTGTTGTTCTGATGGACTGACTGTCATTCTGACTGTTGTTCTGATGGACTGACTGTCATTCTGACTGTCACTGATGGACTGACTGTCATTCCGACTGTTGTTCTGATGGACTGACTGTCATTATGACTGTCGTTCTGATGGACTGACTGTCATTCTGACTGTTGTTCTGATGGACTGACTGTCATTCTGACTGTCACTGATGGACTGACTGTCATTCTGACTGTCGTTCTGATGGACTGACTGTCATTCTGACTGTTGTTCTGATGGACTGACTGTCATTCCGACTGTTGTTCTGATGGACTGACTGTCATTCTGGCTGTCGTTCTGATGGACTGACTGTCATTCTGGCTGTCGTTCTGATGGACTGACTGTCATTATGACTGTCGTTCTGATGGACTGACTGTCTCATTCTGACTGTCGTTCTGATGGACTGACTGTCATTATGACTGTTGTTCTGATGGACTGACTGTCATTCTGACTGTTGTTCTGATGGACTGACTGTCATTCAGACTGTTGTTCTGATGGACTGACTGTCATTCAGACTGTTGTTCTGATGGACTGACTGTCATTCTGACTGTTGTTCTGATGGACTGACTGTCATTATGACTGTTGTTCTGATGGACTGACTGTCATTATGACTGTGGTTCTGATGGACTGACTGTTGTTCTGATGGACTGACCGAGGAGTTGATCTGTCAGGACTGTCTGACTGTCGTTCTGAGGAGTTGAGTTTTGACACCTGTGTGCGATGTCATTCTACTCTGCTAATATGTATTGTGTGAGCGAATGGGGCTGGTGCCCGCGTGCTGCTCGACTGTTAGTCTCAGGTCAAGTCTGTTTTCCATCCGCCTCTTAGTTTATCATTTAAACTACGCCGGAAAACCTTGTTCAGCTTTTTACGGTGTTGCTTCTCTCGTCTTACTTCTCCTACCGTTGTCCAAATATCTTCCTCCTCCTGTCGTCCCCCAGCTCCGACTGTCGCTACGGTAACCGGGAAAAGTCCAAGCTGGATGAGTTCACCAACGACTTTGCCAAGGAGCTGCTGGAGTACAGAAAGATCCAGAAGGAGAGACGACGCTCTTATTCCAGGTATAATACTCATACAGAAGGAGAGGAGACTCTTACTCCAGGTATAATACTCATATAATACTGAAGGAGAGGAGACTCTTATTCCAGGTATAATACTCAAATAATACTGAAGGAGAGGACAGTCTTATTCCAGGTATAATACTCATATAATACTGAAGGAGAGGAGACTCTTATTCCAGGTATAATACTCATTACAGAAGGAGAGGAGACTCTCTTATTCCATGTATAATACTCATACAATACAGAAGGAGAGGAGACTCTTATTCCAGGTATAATACTCATACAGAAGGAGAGGAGACTCTCTTATTCCATGTATAATACTCATACAATACAGAAGGAGAGGAGACTCTCTTATTCCAGGTATAATACTCATACAGAAGGAGAGGAGACTCTTATTCCAGGTATAATACTCATACAGAAGGAGAGGAGACTCTCTTATTCCAGGTATAATACTCATACAGAAGGAGAGGAGACTCTCTTATTCCAGGTATAATACTCATACAGAAGGAGAGGAGACTCTCTTATTCCATGTATAATACTCATACAGAAGGAGAGGAGACTCTCTTATTCCATGTATAATACTCATACAGAAGGAGAGGAGACTCTCTTATTCCATGTATAATACTCATACAGAAGGAGAGGAGACTCTCTTATTCCAGGTATAATACTCATACAGAAGGAGAGGAGACTCTCTTATTCCAGGTATAATACTCATACAGAAGGAGAGGAGACTCTCTTATTCCATGTATAATACTCATACAATACAGAAGGAGAGGAGACTCTCTTATTCCAGGTATAATACTCATACAGAAGGAGAGGAGACTCTCTTATTCCAGGTATAATACTCATACAGAAGGAGAGGAGACTCTTATTCCATGTATAATACTCATACAGAAGGAGAGGAGACTCTCTTATTCCATGTATAATACTCATACAATACAGAAGGAGAGGAGACTCTCTTATTCCAGGTATAATACTCATACAGAAGGAAAGGAGACTCTCTTATTCCATGTATAATACTCATACAGAAGGAGAGGAGACTCTCTTATTCCATGTATAATACTCATTTACATTTACATTTAAGTCATTTAGCAGACGCTCTTATCCAGAGCGACTTACAAATTGGTGAATTCACCTTCTGACATCCAGTGGAACAGCCACTTTACAATAGTGCATCTAAATCATTAAGGGGGGGGGTGGTGAGAAGGATTACTTATCCTATCCTAGGTATTCCTTGAAGAGGTGGGGTTTCAGGTGTCTCCGGAAGGTGGTGATTGACTCCGCTGTCCTGGCGTCGTGAGGGAGTTTGTTCCACCATTGGGGGGCCAGAGCAGCGAACAGTTTTGACTGGGCTGAGCGGGAACTGTACTTCCTCAATGGTAGGGAGGCGAGCAGGCCAGAGGTGGATGAACGCAGTGCCCTTGCTTGGGTGTAGGGCCTGATCAGAGCCTGGAGGTACTGCGGTGCCGTTCCCCTCACAGCTCCGTAGGCAAGCACCATGGTCTTGTAGCGGATGCGAGCTTCAACTGGAAGCCAGTGGAGAGAGCGGAGGAGCGGGGTGACGTGAGAGAACTTGGGAAGGTTGAACACCAGACGGGCTGCGGCGTTCTGGATGAGTTGTAGGGGTTTAATGGCACAGGCAGGGAGCCCAGCCAACAGCGAGTTGCAGTAATCCAGACGGGAGATGACAAGTGCCTGGATTAGGACCTGCGCCGCTTCCTGTGTGAGGCAGGGTCGTACTCTGCGGATGTTGTAGAGCATGAACCTACAGGAACGGGCCACCGCCATGATGTTGGTTGAGAACGACAGGGTGTTGTCCAGGATCACGCCAAGGTTCTTAGCGCTCTGGGAGGAGGACACAATGGAGTTGTCAACCGTGATGGCGAGATCATGGAACGGGCAGTCCTTCCCCGGGAGGAAGAGCAGCTCCGTCTTGCCGAGGTTCAGCTTGAGGTGGTGATCCGTCATCCACACTGATATGTCTGCCAGACATGCAGAGATGCGATTCGCCACCTGGTCATACAATACATACACTCATACATACAATACAATACAGAAGGAGAGGAGACTCTCTTATTCCAGGTATAATACTCATACAGAAGGAGAGGAGACTCTCTTATTCCAGGTATAATACTCATATAATACTGAAGGAGAGGAGACTCTTATTCCAGGTATAATACTCATATAATACTGAATGAGAGGAGACTCTTATTCCAGGTATAATACTCATATAATACAGAAGGAAAGGAGACTCTTATTCCAGGTATAATACTCATATAATACTGAATGAGAGGAGACTCTTATTCCAGGTATAATACTCATACAGAAGGAAAGGAGACTCTCTTATTCCATGTATAATACTCATACAGAAGGAGAGGAGACTCTCTTATTCCATGTATAATACTCATTTACATTTACATTTAAGTCATTTAGCAGACGCTCTTATCCAGAGCGACTTACAAATTGGTGAATTCACCTTCTGACATCCAGTGGAACAGCCACTTTACAATAGTGCATCTAAATCATTAAGGGGGGTGGTGAGAAGGATTACTTATCCTATCCTAGGTATTCCTTGAAGAGGTGGGGTTTCAGGTGTCTCCGGAAGGTGGTGATTGACTCCGCTGTCCTGGCGTCGTGAGGGAGTTTGTTCCACCATTGGGGGGCCAGAGCAGCGAACAGTTTTGACTGGGCTGAGCGGGAACTGTACTTCCTCAATGGTAGGGAGGCGAGCAGGCCAGAGGTGGATGAACGCAGTGCCCTTGCTTGGGTGTAGGGCCTGATCAGAGCCTGGAGGTACTGCGGTGCCGTTCCCCTCACAGCTCCGTAGGCAAGCACCATGGTCTTGTAGCGGATGCGAGCTTCAACTGGAAGCCAGTGGAGAGAGCGGAGGAGCGGGGTGACGTGAGAGAACTTGGGAAGGTTGAACACCAGACGGGCTGCGGCGTTCTGGATGAGTTGTAGGGGTTTAATGGCACAGGCAGGGAGCCCAGCCAACAGCGAGTTGCAGTAATCCAGACGGGAGATGACAAGTGCCTGGATTAGGACCTGCGCCGCTTCCTGTGTGAGGCAGGGTCGTACTCTGCGGATGTTGTAGAGCATGAACCTACAGGAACGGGCCACCGCCATGATGTTGGTTGAGAACGACAGGGTGTTGTCCAGGATCACGCCAAGGTTCTTAGCGCTCTGGGAGGAGGACACAATGGAGTTGTCAACCGTGATGGCGAGATCATGGAACGGGCAGTCCTTCCCCGGGAGGAAGAGCAGCTCCGTCTTGCCGAGGTTCAGCTTGAGGTGGTGATCCGTCATCCACACTGATATGTCTGCCAGACATGCAGAGATGCGATTCGCCACCTGGTCATACAATACATACACTCATACATACAATACAATACAGAAGGAGAGGAGACTCTCTTATTCCAGGTATAATACTCATACAGAAGGAGAGGAGACTCTCTTATTCCAGGTATAATACTCATATAATACTGAAGGAGAGGAGACTCTTATTCCAGGTATAATACTCATATAATACTGAATGAGAGGAGACTCTTATTCCAGGTATAATACTCATATAATACAGAAGGAAAGGAGACTCTTATTCCAGGTATAATACTCATATAATACTGAATGAGAGGAGACTCTTATTCCAGGTATAATACTCATATAATACAAAAGGAGAGGAGACTCTTATTCCAGGTATAATACTCATACAGAAGGAGAGGAGAGACTCTTATTCCAGGTATAATACTCATATAATACTGAATGAGAGGAGACTCTTATTCCAGGTATAATACTCATACAGAAGGAAAGGAGACTCTCTTATTCCATGTATAATACTCATACAGAAGGAGAGGAGACTCTCTTATTCCATGTATAATACTCATTTACATTTACATTTAAGTCATTTAGCAGACGCTCTTATCCAGAGCGACTTACAAATTGGTGAATTCACCTTCTGACATCCAGTGGAACAGCCACTTTACAATAGTGCATCTAAATCATTAAGGGGGGTGGTGAGAAGGATTACTTATCCTATCCTAGGTATTCCTTGAAGAGGTGGGGTTTCAGGTGTCTCCGGAAGGTGGTGATTGACTCCGCTGTCCTGGCGTCGTGAGGGAGTTTGTTCCACCATTGGGGGCCAGAGCAGCGAACAGTTTTGACTGGGCTGAGCGGGAACTGTACTTCCTCAATGGTAGGGAGGCGAGCAGGCCAGAGGTGGATGAACGCAGTGCCCTTGCTTGGGTGTAGGGCCTGATCAGAGCCTGGAGGTACTGCGGTGCCGTTCCCCTCACAGCTCCGTAGGCAAGCACCATGGTCTTGTAGCGGATGCGAGCTTCAACTGGAAGCCAGTGGAGAGAGCGGAGGAGCGGGGTGACGTGAGAGAACTTGGGAAGGTTGAACACCAGACGGGCTGCGGCGTTCTGGATGAGTTGTAGGGGTTTAATGGCACAGGCAGGGAGCCCAGCCAACAGCGAGTTGCAGTAATCCAGACGGGAGATGACAAGTGCCTGGATTAGGACCTGCGCCGCTTCCTGTGTGAGGCAGGGTCGTACTCTGCGGATGTTGTAGAGCATGAACCTACAGGAACGGGCCACCGCCATGATGTTGGTTGAGAACGACAGGGTGTTGTCCAGGATCACGCCAAGGTTCTTAGCGCTCTGGGAGGAGGACACAATGGAGTTGTCAACCGTGATGGCGAGATCATGGAACGGGCAGTCCTTCCCCGGGAGGAAGAGCAGCTCCGTCTTGCCGAGGTTCAGCTTGAGGTGGTGATCCGTCATCCACACTGATATGTCTGCCAGACATGCAGAGATGCGATTCGCCACCTGGTCATACAATACATACACTCATACATACAATACAATACAGAAGGAGAGGAGACTCTCTTATTCCAGGTATAATACTCATACAGAAGGAGAGGAGACTCTTATTCCATGTATAATACTCATACAGAAAGAGAGGAGACTCTCTTATTCCAGGTATAATACTCATATAATACTGAAGGAGAGGAGACTCTTATTCCAGGTATAATACTCATATAATACTGAATGAGAGGAGACTCTTATTCCAGGTATAATACTCATATAATACAGAAGGAAAGGAGACTCTTATTCCAGGTATAATACTCATATAATACTGAATGAGAGGAGACTCTTATTCCAGGTATAATACTCATATAATACAAAAGGAGAGGAGACTCTTATTCCAGGTATAATACTCATACAGAAGGAGAGGAGAGACTCTTATTCCAGGTATAATACTCATATAATACTGAATGAGAGGAGACTCTTATTCCAGGTATAATACTCATATAATACAGAAGGAGAGGAGACTCTTATTCCAGGTATAATACTCATATAATACAAAAGGAGAGGAGACTCTTATTCCAGGTATAATACTCATACAGAAGGAGAGGAGAGACTCTTATTCCAGGTATAATACTCATATAATACTGAATGAGAGGAGACTCTTATTCCAGGTATAATACTCATATAATACAGAAGGAGAGGACAGTCTTATTCCAGGTATAATACTCATACAGAAGGAGAGGACAGTCTTATTCCAGGTATAATACTCATATAATACTGAAGGAGAGGAGACTCTCTTATTCCAGGTATAATACTCATACAGAAGGAGAGGACAGTCTTATTCCAGGTATAATACTCATATAATACTGAAGGAGAGGAGACTCTCTTATTCCAGGTATAATACTCATATAATACAGAAGGAGAGGAGACTCTTATTCCAGGTATAATACTCATATAATACTGAAGGAGAGGACAGTCTTATTCCAGGTATAATACTCATATAATACTGAAGGAGAGGAGACTCTTATTCCAGGTATAATACTCATATAATACTGAAGGAGAGGACAGTCTTATTCCAGGTATAATACTCATATAATACTGAAGGAGAGGAGACTCTTATTCCAGGTATAATACTCATATAATACTGAATGAGAGGAGACTCTTATTCCAGGTATAATACTCATACAGAAGGAGAGGAGACTCTTATTCCAGGTATAATACTCATATAATACTGAAGGAGAGGAGACTCTCTTATTCCAGGTATAATACTCATACAGAAGGAGAGGACAGTCTTATTCCAGGTATAATACTCATATAATACTGAAGGAGAGGAGACTCTCTTATTCCATGTATAATACTCATACAATACAGAAGGAGAGGAGACTCTCTTATTCCAGGTATAATACTCATACAGAAGGAGAGGAGACTCTTATTCCAGGTATAATACTCATACAGAAGGAGAGGAGACTCTCTTATTCCCGGTATAATACTCATACAGAAGGAGAGGGGACTCTCTTATTCCAGGTATTATACTCATACAGAAGGAGAGGAGACTCTCTTATTCCATGTATAATACTCATACAGAAGGAGAGGAGACTCTCTTATTCCATGTATAATACTCATACAGAAGGAGAGGAGACTCTTATTCCATGTATAATACTCATACAGAAGGAGAGGAGACTCTCTTATTCCAGGTATAATACTCATACAGAAGGAGAGGAGACTCTCTTATTCCATGTATAATACTCATACAGAAGGAGAGGAGACTCTCTTATTCCATGTATAATACTCATACAGAAGGAGAGGAGACTCTCTTATTCCATGTATAATACTCATACAGAAGGAGAGGAGACTCTCTTATTCCAGGTATAATACTCATACAGAAGGAGAGGAGACTCTCTTATTCCATGTATAATACTCATACAATACAGAAGGAGAGGAGACTCTTATTCCAGGTATAATACTCATACAGAAGGAGAGGAGACTCTCTTATTCCAGGTATAATACTCATACAGAAGGAGAGGAGAGACTCTTATTCCATGTATAATACTCATACAGAAGGAGAGGAGACTCTCTTATTCCATGTATAATACTCATACAATACAGAAGGAGAGGAGACTCTCTTATTCCAGGTATAATACTCATACAGAAGGAAAGGAGACTCTCTTATTCCATGTATAATACTCATACAGAAGGAGAGGAGACTCTCTTATTCCATGTATAATACTCATTTACATTTACATTTAAGTCATTTAGCAGACGCTCTTATCCAGAGCGACTTACAAATTGGTGAATTCACCTTCTGACATCCAGTGGAACAGCCACTTTACAATAGTGCATCTAAATCATTAAGGGGGGTGGTGAGAAGGATTACTTATCCTATCCTAGGTATTCCTTGAAGAGGTGGGGTTTCAGGTGTCTCCGGAAGGTGGTGATTGACTCCGCTGTCCTGGCGTCGTGAGGGAGTTTGTTCCACCATTGGGGGCCAGAGCAGCGAACAGTTTTGACTGGGCTGAGCGGGAACTGTACTTCCTCAATGGTAGGGAGGCGAGCAGGCCAGAGGTGGATGAACGCAGTGCCCTTGCTTGGGTGTAGGGCCTGATCAGAGCCTGGAGGTACTGCGGTGCCGTTCCCCTCACAGCTCCGTAGGCAAGCACCATGGTCTTGTAGCGGATGCGAGCTTCAACTGGAAGCCAGTGGAGAGAGCGGAGGAGCGGGGTGACGTGAGAGAACTTGGGAAGGTTGAACACCAGACGGGCTGCGGCGTTCTGGATGAGTTGTAGGGGTTTAATGGCACAGGCAGGGAGCCCAGCCAACAGCGAGTTGCAGTAATCCAGACGGGAGATGACAAGTGCCTGGATTAGGACCTGCGCCGCTTCCTGTGTGAGGCAGGGTCGTACTCTGCGGATGTTGTAGAGCATGAACCTACAGGAACGGGCCACCGCCATGATGTTGGTTGAGAACGACAGGGTGTTGTCCAGGATCACGCCAAGGTTCTTAGCGCTCTGGGAGGAGGACACAATGGAGTTGTCAACCGTGATGGCGAGATCATGGAACGGGCAGTCCTTCCCCGGGAGGAAGAGCAGCTCCGTCTTGCCGAGGTTCAGCTTGAGGTGGTGATCCGTCATCCACACTGATATGTCTGCCAGACATGCAGAGATGCGATTCGCCACCTGGTCATACAATACATACACTCATACATACAATACAATACAGAAGGAGAGGAGACTCTCTTATTCCAGGTATAATACTCATACAGAAGGAGAGGAGACTCTTATTCCATGTATAATACTCATACAGAAGGAGAGGAGACTCTTATTCCAGGTATAATACTCATATAATACTGAAGGAGAGGAGACTCTTATTCCAGGTATAATACTCATATAATACTGAATGAGAGGAGACTCTTATTCCAGGTATAATACTCATATAATACAGAAGGAAAGGAGACTCTTATTCCAGGTATAATACTCATATAATACTGAATGAGAGGAGACTCTTATTCCAGGTATAATACTCATATAATACAGAAGGAGAGGAGACTCTTATTCCAGGTATAATACTCATATAATACAAAAGGAGAGGAGACTCTTATTCCAGGTATAATACTCATACAGAAGGAGAGGAGAGACTCTTATTCCAGGTATAATACTCATATAATACTGAATGAGAGGAGACTCTTATTCCAGGTATAATACTCATATAATACAGAAGGAGAGGACAGTCTTATTCCAGGTATAATACTCATACAGAAGGAGAGGACAGTCTTATTCCAGGTATAATACTCATATAATACTGAAGGAGAGGAGACTCTCTTATTCCAGGTATAATACTCATACAGAAGGAGAGGACAGTCTTATTCCAGGTATAATACTCATATAATACTGAAGGAGAGGAGACTCTCTTATTCCAGGTATAATACTCATATAATACAGAAGGAGAGGAGACTCTTATTCCAGGTATAATACTCATATAATACTGAAGGAGAGGACAGTCTTATTCCAGGTATAATACTCATATAATACTGAAGGAGAGGAGACTCTTATTCCAGGTATAATACTCATATAATACTGAAGGAGAGGACAGTCTTATTCCAGGTATAATACTCATATAATACTGAAGGAGAGGAGACTCTCTTATTCCAGGTATAATACTCATACAGAAGGAGAGGAGACTCTCTTATTCCAGGTATAATACTCATATAATACTGAAGGAGAGGAGACTCTTATTCCAGGTATAATACTCATATAATACTGAATGAGAGGAGACTCTTATTCCAGGTATAATACTCATACAGAAGGAGAGGAGACTCTTATTCCAGGTATAATACTCATATAATACTGAATGAGAGGAGACTCTTATTCCAGGTATAATACTCATACAGAAGGAGAGGAGACTCTTATTCCAGGTATAATACTCATATAATACTGAAGGAGAGGAGACTCTCTTATTCCAGGTATAATACTCATACAGAAGGAGAGGACAGTCTTATTCCAGGTATAATACTCATATAATACTGAAGGAGAGGAGACTCTCTTATTCCATGTATAATACTCATACAATACAGAAGGAGAGGAGACTCTCTTATTCCAGGTATAATACTCATACAGAAGGAGAGGAGACTCTTATTCCAGGTATAATACTCATACAGAAGGAGAGGAGACTCTCTTATTCCAGGTATAATACTCATACAGAAGGAGAGGAGACTCTCTTATTCCAGGTATAATACTCATACAGAAGGAGAGGAGACTCTCTTATTCCATGTATAATACTCATACAGAAGGAGAGGAGACTCTCTTATTCCAGGTATAATACTCATACAGAAGGAGAGGAGACTCTCTTATTCCAGGTATAATACTCATACAGAAGGAGAGGAGACTCTCTTATTCCATGTATAATACTCATACAATACAGAAGGAGAGGAGACTCTCTTATTCCAGGTATAATACTCATACAGAAGGAGAGGAGACTCTCTTATTCCAGGTATAATACTCATACAGAAGGAGAGGAGAGACTCTTATTCCATGTATAATACTCATACAGAAGGAGAGGAGACTCTCTTATTCCATGTATAATACTCATACAATACAGAAGGAGAGGAGACTCTCTTATTCCAGGTATAATACTCATACAGAAGGAGAGGAGACTCTCTTATTCCATGTATAATACTCATACAGAAGGAGAGGAGACTCTCTTATTCCATGTATAATACTCATACAATACAGAAGGAGAGGAGACTCTCTTATTCCAGGTATAATACTCATACAGAAGGAGAGGAGACTCTTATTCCATGTATAATACTCATACAGAAGGAGAGGAGACTCTCTTATTCCAGGTATAATACTCATATAATACTGAAGGAGAGGAGACTCTTATTCCAGGTATAATACTCATATAATACTGAATGAGAGGAGACTCTTATTCCATGTATAATACTCATATAATACAAAAGGAGAGGAGACTCTTATTCCAGGTATAATACTCATACAGAAGGAGAGGAGAGACTCTTATTCCAGGTATAATACTCATATAATACAGAAGGAGAGGAGACTCTTATTCCAGGTATAATACTCATATAATACAAAAGGAGAGGAGACTCTTATTCCAGGTATAATACTCATACAGAAGGAGAGGAGAGACTCTTATTCCAGGTATAATACTCATATAATACTGAATGAGAGGAGACTCTTATTCCAGGTATAATACTCATATAATACAGAAGGAGAGGACAGTCTTATTCCAGGTATAATACTCATACAGAAGGAGAGGACAGTCTTATTCCAGGTATAATACTCATATAATACTGAAGGAGAGGAGACTCTCTTATTCCAGGTATAATACTCATATAATACAGAAGGAGAGGAGACTCTTATTCCAGGTATAATACTCATATAATACTGAAGGAGAGGAGACTCTTATTCCAGGTATAATACTCATACAGAAGGAGAGGACAGTCTTATTCCAGGTATAATACTCATATAATACTGAAGGAGAGGAGACTCTTATTCCAGGTATAATACTCATATAATACTGAAGGAGAGGACAGTCTTATTCCAGGTATAATACTCATACAGAAGGAGAGGAGACTCTCTTATTCCAGGTATAATACTCATATAATACTGAAGGAGAGGAGACTCTTATTCCAGGTATAATACTCATATAATACTGAATGAGAGGAGACTCTTATTCCAGGTATAATACTCATACAGAAGGAGAGGAGACTCTTATTCCAGGTATAATACTCATATAATACTGAATGAGAGGAGACTCTAATTCCAGGTATAATACTCATATAATACTGAATGAGAGGAGACTCTTATTCCAGGTATAATACTCATATAATACTGAAGGAGAGGACAGTCTTATTCCAGGTATAATACTCATACAGAAGGAGAGGACAGTCTTATTCCAGGTATAATACTCATATAATACTGAAGGAGAGGAGACTCTTATTCCAGGTATAATACTCATACAGAAGGAGGAGAGACTCTTATTCCAGGTATAATACTCATATAATACTGAAGGAGAGGACAGTCTTATTCCAGGTATAATACTCATATAATAATGGAGAGGAGACTCTTATTCCAGGTATAATACTCATATAATACTGAAGGAGAGGGCAGTCTTATTCCAGGTATAATACTCATATAATAATGGAGAGGACAGTCTTATTCCAGGTATAATACTCATATAATACTGAAGGAGAGGACAGTCTTATTCCAGGTATAATACTCATACAGAAGGAGAGGAGACTCTTATTCCAGGTATAATACTCATACTGAAGGGGAGGACAGTCTTATTCCAGGTATAATACTCATACAGAAGGAGAGGAGACTCTTATTCCAGGTATAATACTCATACTGAAGGGGAGGACAGTCTTATTCCAGGTATAATACTCATACAGAAGGAGAGGAGACTCTCTTATTCCAGGTATAATACTCATATAATACTGAAGGAGAGGAGACTCTCTTATTCCAGGTATAATACTCATATAATACTGAAGGAGAGGAGACTCTCTTACTCCATGTATAATACTCATACAATACAGAAGGAGAGGAGACTCTTATTCCAGGTATAATACTCATATAATACTGAAGGAGAGGAGACTCTCTTATTCCAGGTATAATACTCATACAGAAGGAGAGGACAGTCTTATTCCAGGTATAATACTCATATAATACTGAAGGAGAGGAGACTCTCTTATTCCATGTATAATACTCATACAATACAGAAGGAGAGGAGACTCTCTTATTCCAGGTATAATACTCATACAGAAGGAGAGGAGACTCTTATTCCAGGTATAATACTCATACAGAAGGAGAGGAGACTCTCTTATTCCAGGTATAATACTCATACAGAAGGAGAGGAGACTCTCTTATTCCAGGTATAATACTCATACAGAAGGAGAGGAGACTCTCTTATTCCATGTATAATACTCATACAGAAGGAGAGGAGACTCTCTTATTCCATGTATAATACTCATACAGAAGGAGAGGAGACTCTCTTATTCCATGTATAATACTCATACAGAAGGAGAGGAGACTCTCTTATTCCAGGTATAATACTCATACAGAAGGAGAGGAGACTCTCTTATTCCAGGTATAATACTCATACAGAAGGAGAGAGACTCTCTTATTCCATGTATAATACTCATACAATACAGAAGGAGAGGAGACTCTCTTATTCCAGGTATAATACTCATACAGAAGGAGAGGAGACTCTCTTATTCCAGGTATAATACTCATACAGAAGGAGAGGAGAGACTCTTATTCCATGTATAATACTCATACAGAAGGAGAGGAGACTCTCTTATTCCATGTATAATACTCATACAATACAGAAGGAGAGGAGACTCTCTTATTCCAGGTATAATACTCATACAGAAGGAAAGGAGACTCTCTTATTCCATGTATAATACTCATACAGAAGGAGAGGAGACTCTCTTATTCCATGTATAATACTCATACAATACAGAAGGAGAGGAGACTCTCTTATTCCAGGTATAATACTCATACAGAAGGAGAGGAGACTCTTATTCCATGTATAATACTCATACAGAAGGAGAGGAGACTCTCTTATTCCAGGTATAATACTCATATAATACTGAAGGAGAGGAGACTCTTATTCCAGGTATAATACTCATATAATACTGAATGAGAGGAGACTCTTATTCCATGTATAATACTCATATAATACAAAAGGAGAGGAGACTCTTATTCCAGGTATAATACTCATACAGAAGGAGAGGAGAGACTCTTATTCCAGGTATAATACTCATATAATACAGAAGGAGAGGAGACTCTTATTCCAGGTATAATACTCATATAATACAAAAGGAGAGGAGACTCTTATTCCAGGTATAATACTCATACAGAAGGAGAGGAGAGACTCTTATTCCAGGTATAATACTCATATAATACTGAATGAGAGGAGACTCTTATTCCAGGTATAATACTCATATAATACAGAAGGAGAGGACAGTCTTATTCCAGGTATAATACTCATACAGAAGGAGAGGACAGTCTTATTCCAGGTATAATACTCATATAATACTGAAGGAGAGGAGACTCTCTTATTCCAGGTATAATACTCATATAATACAGAAGGAGAGGAGACTCTTATTCCAGGTATAATACTCATATAATACTGAAGGAGAGGAGACTCTTATTCCAGGTATAATACTCATACAGAAGGAGAGGACAGTCTTATTCCAGGTATAATACTCATATAATACTGAAGGAGAGGAGACTCTTATTCCAGGTATAATACTCATATAATACTGAAGGAGAGGACAGTCTTATTCCAGGTATAATACTCATACAGAAGGAGAGGAGACTCTCTTATTCCAGGTATAATACTCATATAATACTGAAGGAGAGGAGACTCTTATTCCAGGTATAATACTCATATAATACTGAATGAGAGGAGACTCTTATTCCAGGTATAATACTCATACAGAAGGAGAGGAGACTCTTATTCCAGGTATAATACTCATATAATACTGAATGAGAGGAGACTCTTATTCCAGGTATAATACTCATATAATACTGAATGAGAGGAGACTCTTATTCCAGGTATAATACTCATATAATACTGAAGGAGAGGACAGTCTTATTCCAGGTATAATACTCATACAGAAGGAGAGGACAGTCTTATTCCAGGTATAATACTCATATAATACTGAAGGAGAGGAGACTCTTATTCCAGGTATAATACTCATACAGAAGGAGGAGAGACTCTTATTCCAGGTATAATACTCATATAATACTGAAGGAGAGGAGACTCTTATTCCAAGTATAATACTCATATAATACTGAAGGAGAGGAGACTCTTATTCCAGGTATAATACTCATACAGAAGGAGAGGAGACTCTCTTATTCCATGTATAATACTCATACAGAAGGAGAGGAGACTCTCTTATTCCATGTATAATACTCATACAGAAGGAGAGGAGACTCTCTTATTCCAGGTATAATACTCATACAGAAGGAGAGGAGACTCTCTTATTCCAGGTATAATACTCATATAATACTGAAGGAGAGGAGACTCTCTTACTCCATGTATAATACTCATACAATACAGAAGGAGAGGAGACTCTCTTATTCCAGGTATAATACTCATACAGAAGGAGAGGAGACTCTCTTATTCCAGGTATAATACTCATACAGAAGGAGAGGAGAGACTCTTATTCCATGTATAATACTCATACAGAAGGAGAGGAGACTCTCTTATTCCATGTATAATACTCATACAATACAGAAGGAGAGGAGACTCTCTTATTCCAGGTATAATACTCATACAGAAGGAGAGGAGACTCTCTTATTCCATGTATAATACTCATACAGAAGGAGAGGAGACTCTCTTATTCCATGTATAATACTCATACAATACAGAAGGAGAGGAGACTCTCTTATTCCAGGTATAATACTCATACAGAAGGAGAGGAGACTCTTATTCCATGTATAATACTCATACAGAAGGAGAGGAGACTCTCTTATTCCAGGTATAATACTCATATAATACTGAAGGAGAGGAGACTCTTATTCCAGGTATAATACTCATATAATACTGAATGAGAGGAGACTCTTATTCCATGTATAATACTCATATAATACAAAAGGAGAGGAGACTCTTATTCCAGGTATAATACTCATACAGAAGGAGAGGAGAGACTCTTATTCCAGGTATAATACTCATATAATACTGAATGAGAGGAGACTCTTATTCCAGGTATAATACTCATATAATACAGAAGGAGAGGACAGTCTTATTCCAGGTATAATACTCATACAGAAGGAGAGGACAGTCTTATTCCAGGTATAATACTCATATAATACTGAAGGAGAGGAGACTCTCTTATTCCAGGTATAATACTCATATAATACAGAAGGAGAGGAGACTCTTATTCCAGGTATAATACTCATATAATACTGAAGGAGAGGAGACTCTTATTCCAGGTATAATACTCATACAGAAGGAGAGGAGACTCTTATTCCATGTATAATACTCATACAGAAGGAGAGGAGACTCTCTTATTCCAGGTATAATACTCATATAATACTGAAGGAGAGGAGACTCTTATTCCAGGTATAATACTCATATAATACTGAATGAGAGGAGACTCTTATTCCATGTATAATACTCATATAATACAAAAGGAGAGGAGACTCTTATTCCAGGTATAATACTCATACAGAAGGAGAGGAGAGACTCTTATTCCAGGTATAATACTCATATAATACAGAAGGAGAGGAGACTCTTATTCCAGGTATAATACTCATATAATACAAAAGGAGAGGAGACTCTTATTCCAGGTATAATACTCATACAGAAGGAGAGGAGAGACTCTTATTCCAGGTATAATACTCATATAATACTGAATGAGAGGAGACTCTTATTCCAGGTATAATACTCATATAATACAGAAGGAGAGGACAGTCTTATTCCAGGTATAATACTCATACAGAAGGAGAGGACAGTCTTATTCCAGGTATAATACTCATATAATACTGAAGGAGAGGAGACTCTCTTATTCCAGGTATAATACTCATATAATACAGAAGGAGAGGAGACTCTTATTCCAGGTATAATACTCATATAATACTGAAGGAGAGGAGACTCTTATTCCAGGTATAATACTCATACAGAAGGAGAGGACAGTCTTATTCCAGGTATAATACTCATATAATACTGAAGGAGAGGAGACTCTTATTCCAGGTATAATACTCATATAATACTGAAGGAGAGGACAGTCTTATTCCAGGTATAATACTCATACAGAAGGAGAGGAGACTCTCTTATTCCAGGTATAATACTCATATAATACTGAAGGAGAGGAGACTCTTATTCCAGGTATAATACTCATATAATACTGAATGAGAGGAGACTCTTATTCCAGGTATAATACTCATACAGAAGGAGAGGAGACTCTTATTCCAGGTATAATACTCATATAATACTGAATGAGAGGAGACTCTTATTCCAGGTATAATACTCATATAATACTGAATGAGAGGAGACTCTTATTCCAGGTATAATACTCATATAATACTGAAGGAGAGGACAGTCTTATTCCAGGTATAATACTCATACAGAAGGAGAGGACAGTCTTATTCCAGGTATAATACTCATATAATACTGAAGGAGAGGAGACTCTTATTCCAGGTATAATACTCATACAGAAGGAGGAGAGACTCTTATTCCAGGTATAATACTCATATAATACTGAAGGAGAGGAGACTCTTATTCCAAGTATAATACTCATATAATACTGAAGGAGAGGAGACTCTTATTCCAGGTATAATACTCATACAGAAGGAGAGGAGACTCTCTTATTCCATGTATAATACTCATACAGAAGGAGAGGAGACTCTCTTATTCCATGTATAATACTCATACAGAAGGAGAGGAGACTCTCTTATTCCAGGTATAATACTCATACAGAAGGAGAGGAGACTCTCTTATTCCAGGTATAATACTCATATAATACTGAAGGAGAGGAGACTCTCTTACTCCATGTATAATACTCATACAATACAGAAGGAGAGGAGACTCTCTTATTCCAGGTATAATACTCATACAGAAGGAGAGGAGACTCTCTTATTCCAGGTATAATACTCATACAGAAGGAGAGGAGAGACTCTTATTCCATGTATAATACTCATACAGAAGGAGAGGAGACTCTCTTATTCCATGTATAATACTCATACAATACAGAAGGAGAGGAGACTCTCTTATTCCAGGTATAATACTCATACAGAAGGAGAGGAGACTCTCTTATTCCATGTATAATACTCATACAGAAGGAGAGGAGACTCTCTTATTCCATGTATAATACTCATACAATACAGAAGGAGAGGAGACTCTCTTATTCCAGGTATAATACTCATACAGAAGGAGAGGAGACTCTTATTCCATGTATAATACTCATACAGAAGGAGAGGAGACTCTCTTATTCCAGGTATAATACTCATATAATACTGAAGGAGAGGAGACTCTTATTCCAGGTATAATACTCATATAATACTGAATGAGAGGAGACTCTTATTCCATGTATAATACTCATATAATACAAAAGGAGAGGAGACTCTTATTCCAGGTATAATACTCATACAGAAGGAGAGGAGAGACTCTTATTCCAGGTATAATACTCATATAATACTGAATGAGAGGAGACTCTTATTCCAGGTATAATACTCATATAATACAGAAGGAGAGGACAGTCTTATTCCAGGTATAATACTCATACAGAAGGAGAGGACAGTCTTATTCCAGGTATAATACTCATATAATACTGAAGGAGAGGAGACTCTCTTATTCCAGGTATAATACTCATATAATACAGAAGGAGAGGAGACTCTTATTCCAGGTATAATACTCATATAATACTGAAGGAGAGGAGACTCTTATTCCAGGTATAATACTCATACAGAAGGAGAGGACAGTCTTATTCCAGGTATAATACTCATATAATACTGAAGGAGAGGAGACTCTTATTCCAGGTATAATACTCATATAATACTGAAGGAGAGGACAGTCTTATTCCAGGTATAATACTCATACAGAAGGAGAGGAGACTCTCTTATTCTAGGTATAATACTCATATAATACTGAAGGAGAGGAGACTCTTATTCCAGGTATAATACTCATATAATACTGAATGAGAGGAGACTCTTATTCCAGGTATAATACTCATACAGAAGGAGAGGAGACTCTTATTCCAGTTATAATACTCATATAATACTGAATGAGAGGAGACTCTTATTCCAGGTATAATACTCATATAATACTGAATGAGAGGAGACTCTTATTCCAGGTATAATACTCATATAATACTGAAGGAGAGGACAGTCTTATTCCAGGTATAATACTCATATAATACTGAAGGAGAGGAGACTCTTATTCCAGGTATAATACTCATACAGAAGGAGGAGAGACTCTTATTCCAGGTATAATACTCATATAATACTGAAGGAGAGGAGACTCTTATTCCAAGTATAATACTCATATAATACTGAAGGAGAGGAGACTCTTATTCCAGGTATAATACTCATACAGAAGGAGAGGAGACTCTTATTCCATGTTTAATACTCATATAATACTGAAGGAGAGGAGACTCTTATTCCAGGTATAATACTCATATAATATTGAATGAGAGGACAGTCTTATTCCAGGTATAATACTCATACAGAAGTAGAGGAGACTCTTATTCCAGGTATAATACTCATATAATACTGAAGGAAAGGAGACTCTCTTATTCCAGGTATAATACTCATATAATACTGAAGGAGAGGGCAGTCTTATTCCAGGTATAATACTCATATAATAATGGAGAGGACAGTCTTATTCCAGGTATAATACTCATATAATACTGAAGGAGAGGACAGTCTTATTCCAGGTATAATACTCATACAGAAGGAGAGGAGACTCTTATTCCAGGTATAATACTCATACTGAAGGGGAGGACAGTCTTATTCCAGGTATAATACTCATACAGAAGGAGAGGAGACTCTTATTCCAGGTATAATACTCATATAATACTGAAGGAGAGGATACTCTCTTATTCCAGGTATAATACTCATATAATACTGAAGGAGAGGAGACTCTCTTACTCCAGGTATAATACTCATACAGAAGGAGAGGAGACTCTCTTACTCCAGGTATAATATTCATACAGAAGGAGAGGAGACTCTCTTATTCCAGGTATAATACTCATATAATACTGAAGGAGAGGAGACTCTCTTATTCCAGGTATAATACTCATATAATACTGAAGGAGAGGAGACTCTTATTCCAGGTATAATACTCATATAATACTGAAGGAGAGGAGACTCTCTTACTCCAGGTATAATACTCATATAATACTGAAGGAGAGGAGACTCTTATTCCAGGTATAATACTCATATAATACTGAAGGAGAGGAGACTCTTATTCCAGGTATAATACTCATATAATACTGAAGGAGAGGACAGTCTTATTCCAGGTATAATACTCATATAATACTGAATGAGAGGAGACTCTTATTCCAGGTATAATACTCATATAATACAGAAGGAGAGGACAGTCTTATTCCAGGTATAATACTCATACAGAAGGAGAGGACAGTCTTATTCCAGGTATAATACTCATATAATACTGAAGGAGAGGAGACTCTCTTATTCCAGGTATAATACTCATATAATACAGAAGGAGAGGAGACTCTTATTCCAGGTATAATACTCATATAATACTGAAGGAGAGGAGACTCTTATTCCAGGTATAATACTCATACAGAAGGAGAGGACAGTCTTATTCCAGGTATAATACTCATATAATACTGAAGGAGAGGAGACTCTTATTCCAGGTATAATACTCATATAATACTGAAGGAGAGGACAGTCTTATTCCAGGTATAATACTCATACAGAAGGAGAGGAGACTCTCTTATTCCAGGTATAATACTCATATAATACTGAAGGAGAGGAGACTCTTATTCCAGGTATAATACTCATATAATACTGAATGAGAGGAGACTCTTATTCCAGGTATAATACTCATACAGAAGGAGAGGAGACTCTTATTCCAGTTATAATACTCATATAATACTGAATGAGAGGAGACTCTTATTCCAGGTATAATACTCATATAATACTGAATGAGAGGAGACTCTTATTCCAGGTATAATACTCATATAATACTGAAGGAGAGGACAGTCTTATTCCAGGTATAATACTCATATAATACTGAAGGAGAGGAGACTCTTATTCCAGGTATAATACTCATACAGAAGGAGGAGAGACTCTTATTCCAGGTATAATACTCATATAATACTGAAGGAGAGGAGACTCTTATTCCAAGTATAATACTCATATAATACTGAAGGAGAGGAGACTCTTATTCCAGGTATAATACTCATACAGAAGGAGAGGAGACTCTTATTCCATGTTTAATACTCATATAATACTGAAGGAGAGGAGACTCTTATTCCAGGTATAATACTCATATAATATTGAATGAGAGGACAGTCTTATTCCAGGTATAATACTCATACAGAAGTAGAGGAGACTCTTATTCCAGGTATAATACTCATATAATACTGAAGGAAAGGAGACTCTCTTATTCCAGGTATAATACTCATATAATACTGAAGGAGAGGGCAGTCTTATTCCAGGTATAATACTCATATAATAATGGAGAGGACAGTCTTATTCCAGGTATAATACTCATATAATACTGAAGGAGAGGACAGTCTTATTCCAGGTATAATACTCATACAGAAGGAGAGGAGACTCTTATTCCAGGTATAATACTCATACTGAAGGGGAGGACAGTCTTATTCCAGGTATAATACTCATACAGAAGGAGAGGAGACTCTTATTCCAGGTATAATACTCATACTGAAGGGGAGGACAGTCTTATTCCAGGTATAATACTCATACAGAAGGAGAGGAGACTCTTATTCCAGGTATAATACTCATATAATACTGAAGGAGAGGATACTCTCTTATTCCAGGTATAATACTCATATAATACTGAAGGAGAGGAGACTCTCTTACTCCAGGTATAATACTCATACAGAAGGAGAGGAGACTCTCTTACTCCAGGTATAATATTCATACAGAAGGAGAGGAGACTCTCTTATTCCAGGTATAATACTCATATAATACTGAAGGAGAGGAGACTCTCTTATTCCAGGTATAATACTCATATAATACTGAAGGAGAGGAGACTCTTATTCCAGGTATAATACTCATATAATACTGAAGGAGAGGAGACTCTCTTACTCCAGGTATAATACTCATATAATACTGAAGGAGAGGAGACTCTTATTCCAGGTATAATACTCATATAATACTGAAGGAGAGGAGACTCTTATTCCAGGTATAATACTCATATAATACTGAAGGAGAGGACAGTCTTATTCCAGGTATAATACTCATATAATACTGAAGGAGAGGAGACTCTCTTACTCCAGGTATAATACTCATACAGAAGGAGAGGAGACTCTCTTACTCCAGGTATAATACTCATACAGAAGGAGAGGACAGTCTTATTCCAGGTATAATACTCATATAATACCCATGCAATATTCACATAGTACTAATAACTGTAATACAATACTCGTATAATAGTATTCTAAGCCTGCGTAGTAGTATTCTATACTTGCAAAATAGTTTTCTTTACTCATATAATAGTATTCTATACTACTAACACTAAATCTCTCCCCCATCTATCCATTTCTCTCTGTCCATTTCTCTCTCTCTCTCTGTCACTGTCTCTCTCTGTCTCTCTCTCTCTCTCTCTCTCTCTCTCTCTCTCTCTCTCTGTCTCTCTCTGTCTCTCTCTGTCTCTCTCTGTCACTCTCTCTCTCTCGCTGTCTCTCTCTCTCTCTCTATCTATTCATATCTCTCTATCTCTCTCTCTCCATCTATCCATTTCTCTCTCCCTCTGTCTTTCTCTCCATCTATCCATTTCTCTCTCCCTCTGTCTCTCTCTCCATCTGTCCTTTTCTCTCTCTCTCTCCATCTATCCATTTCTCTCTCTCTCTGTCTCCAGGTCTAGGTCGTCCTACAGTAGCTCATCCTACTCCAAATCCCGTTCCCGTTCTCGTTCGTACTCCCGTTCCTCCAGTCGATCCAGATCCCGTTCCAGATCCCATTCCAGGTCTTACTCCCGCTCCTCTCCATACTCCCGCCGCCACGGACGACCTCGCGGCTACCGCTCCCGTTCCCGTGGCTACCGCCGATCACGCTCTCCGCCGCCTTTCAGGGACGGTGGAGGGGCGGGACGGGGGAGAGGACGGGGACGAGGTTACCGGTCACGCTCTAGATCACCTGGCCAAGGGGGGTACCGGTCCCACACTCCTCCACCCCCAAGCTCCCGCAAGCCTGCCGCTGCTGGACCGCCACCGGAGGGTGAGAGGAAGTACCCGGGCCGGACCCGGGAGAGGGATCGGGAGCCGGCGGTGTACGACCGGGGTCCAGAGCACAAAGACCCGTACGAGAGGGAGAGGTACCGGGCGTGGGAGAAGGAGTACAGGGAATGGTATGAGAAATACTTTAAAAACTACAACTCCCACAACCCTCCTCCCAATAACCCCCCCGCCTACAGGGGCCGACCCCCACTTGGTTTCGCCCCCGCCCCTGTGACACCCCCAGCCGGACGAGACAGAGACCCCTACAACCCTCCTCCACCCTCGGACTTCTACCCCTCCCCCCGACACCGCCTGGACCGTGGATCCTCCCCCTTCAGTCGAGGGAGGAGGCGAGGTGAGGGCTTTCCACCTCCCCCCTCACACCCCTCCCCCAGGGGCAGGAACCAGCCAATGACTTACCAGGAGAAGTGTGCTGAGCAGTTTGGAACTCTGCCGCTGTCCCGGTCAGCCAATCAGGATCATCAGACGCCACTGAAGGTCGCAAAGGGTGACAGAGATCCGTCGTCGAGCGTCGCCTCTCCCGCGGTCACTGTGACCTCCGACCTGAAAGAGCAGAAGCACAGGAAGAGGAAGAAGAGGAAGACTGAGCAGGGGAGAGGGGGAGGGGAGTCCTTCAGTGCTTCTGACTCTACGGACGACGCTCGAAAAGAAGAAAAGGAGGAGAAGAAGAAGAGAACCGGGAGTTCTCCCGTTGGTTCGTCAAGCCATGACGACTCCACCCCAGTACGGGACGAGCCAATAGACAGCGACGCCTCAGACTCAGTCCCGGACAAAGCTGATAGGTGGACCAGGGACAGTAAGGAGGAGGAAGTGAGGAGAAAGAGTGACAGAGTTTATAAACGCGGACCGGACTCCAGTGTAGCGAGGAAAGACTCATCGTCCAAGACCTGGAAGACCGTTAGAGAGACAGACCGGAACCAGACCGGTACAGCCGGTTTAGCCTACCAGAAGATGTCTCTAACAGAACCGTCAGCCAAACGGGTCAAAGATGAATCTATTCCCTTCCAACCAGACTCTTGCACCTCCCCCCAGAGAGAAATGGAACTCCAACACCCTGCACCCCGAGCATCAGCTCCCAAACTACCTCTTCCTAATCCCCATGCATATCAGCTCGACACAGCTAGAATCAACCCAGACCTATTCAAACCGGTTAGAACCGACCCAGACCAGTTTAAACCTGTCAGAACTGACCCAGACCAGTTTAAACCTGTCAGAACCGACCCAGACCAGTTTAAACCTGTCAGAACCGACCCAGACCAGTTCAACACAGTTAGAACCGACCCAGACCAGTTTAAACTGGTTATAACCGGCCCGGATCATTTTAAACCGTTCAGAACCGACCTGGACCATTCCAGACCAGCCAAGGAGGAGCAGAGAGGGAAGAGAGATCCAGGGTTTCGGCAGGACAGGGGCTCAGGGAGAGAGGACAAGCCCAGGAGAGAGGCTGACATCAGGGTGGGTAGAGAACAGGAGAGAGACCCTGCCAAAGCTCCAGACACCAAGTCTGAGAAGAAGAGGAGGAGGAGGAAGGAGGAGGAGGAGGAGGAGAAGAAGACGAGAAAGGAGGAGAGGAGTGTGTCTGATAAGGAGATGGAGGTGCCCCGAATCAAGTCTCCCGGAGTGGAGCTCACCGAGACCGTAAAACCCTGCAACCTCAAATGTGACGTAGAGGAGGAGAGGGCTTCCGTAAGGCCTCTGATGGAGAGTGGGATGGCAGGAGGACAACCCCAGAGGAAGATTAAGACCAACAGAGAAGAAGGGAGGAGGACCGGCAAGCTTGCGGGCGTGGCCGGAACAGAGGCAGCCAATCAGAGCAGCTATATGAAGGGAAGCGTAGAGAGGAGCAAAGCCAAGAGGAACCGGAAGGTCCTAGCGTCCGAAGGACCGGGAACCACAGTGGACGACACCAGGTGAGACTGGCTGTGTGGAAAACTGATTGTTTCATCTGGTAGTAACGAGTGTCGACCTGAGTGGGTTGACAGGAAGTCTCTCTGGGATGACAGTGTCAATGTCAAGTCATAACACATGATACAGTCCAACCCAAACCCCCAGGGGGCAGTAGTCCTGTGAGGAGGAGGAGGAGGTGTCTATATTAACTATGTGTTGTTGTGTATTACATCACCAGTCCCCCAGGGGGCAGTAGTCCTGTGAGGAGGAGGAGGAGGTGTCTATATTAACTATGTGTTGTTGTGTATTACACCACCAGTCCCCCAGGGGGCAGTAGTCCTGTGAGGAGGAGGTGTCTATATTAACTATGTGTTGTTGTGTATTACACCACCAGTCCCCCAGGGGGCAGTAGTCCTGTGAGGAGGAGGAGGAGGAGGTGTCTATATTAACTATGTGTTGTTGTGTATTACACCACCAGTCCCCCAGGGGGCAGTAGTCCTGGGAGGAGGAGGAGGAGGAGGTGTCTATATTAACTATGTGTTGTTGTGTATTACACCACCAGTCCCCCAGGGGGCACTAGTCCTGGGAGGAGGAGGAGGTGTCTATATTAACTATGTGTTGTTGTGTATTACACCACCAGTCCCCCAGGGGGCAGTAGTCCTGTGAGGAGGAGGAGGAGGTGTCTATATTAACTATGTGTTGTTGTGTATTACACCACCAGTCCCCCAGGGGGCAGTAGTCCTGTGAGGAGGAGGAGGAGGAGGTGTCTGTATTAACTATGTGTTGTTGTGTATTACACCACCAGTCCCCCAGGGGGCAGTAGTCCTAGGAGGAGGAGGTGTCTATATTAACTATGTGTTGTTGTGTATTACACCACCAGTCCCCCAGGGGGCAGTAGTCCTGTGAGGAGGAGGTGTCTATATTAACTATGTGTTGTTGTGTATTACACCACCAGTCCCCCAGGGGGCAGTAGTCCTGTGAGGAGGAGGAGGAGGAGGAGGTGTCTATATTAACTATGTGTTGTTGTGTATTACACCACCAGTCCCCCAGGGGGCAGTAGTCCTGTGAGGAGGAGGAGGTGTCTATATTAACTATGTGTTGTTGTGTGTTACACCACCAGTCCCCCAGGGGGCAGTAGTCCTGTGAGGAGGAGGAGGAGGTGTCTATTAACTATGTGTTGTTGTGTATTACACCACCAGTCCCCCAGGGGGCAGTAGTCCTGTGAGGAGGAGGAGGAGGTGTCTATATTAACTATGTGTTGTTGTGTATTACACCACCAGTCCCCCAGGGGGCAGTAGTCCTGTGAGGAGGAGGAGGAGGTGTCTATATTAACTATGTGTTGTTGTGTATTACACCACCAGTCCCCCAGGGGGCAGTAGTCCTGTGTGGAGGAGGAGGAGGAGGTGTCTATATTAACTATGTGTTGTTGTGTATTACACCACCAGTCCCCCAGGGGGCAGTAGTCCTGTGAGGAGGAGGAGGAGGTGTCTATATTAACTATGTGTTGTTGTGTATTACACCACCAGTCCCCCAGGGGGCAGTAGTCCTGTGAGGAGGAGGAGGTGGTGTCTATATTAACTATGTGTTGTTGTGTATTACACCACCAGTCCCCCAGGGGGCAGTAGTCCTGTGAGGAGGAGGAGGAGGTGTCTATATTAACTATGTGTTGTTGTGTATTACACCACCAGTCCCCCAGGGGGCAGTAGTCCTGGGAGGAGGAGGAGGAGGAGGTGTCTATATTAACTATGTGTTGTTGTGTATTACACCACCAGTCCCCCAGGGGGCAGTAGTCCTGTGAGGAGGAGGTGTCTATATTAACTATGTGTTGTTGTGTATTACACCACCAGTCCCCCAGGGGGCAGTAGTCCTGGGAGGAGGAGGAGGAGGAGGTGTCTATATTAACTATGTGTTGTTGTGTATTACACCACCAGTCCCCCAGGGGGCAGTAGGCCTGTGAGGAGGAGGTGTCTATATTAACTATGTGTTGTTGTGTGTTACACCACCAGTCCCCCAGGGGGCAGTAGTCCTGTGAGGAGGAGGAGGAGGAGGTGTCTATATTAACTATGTGTTGTTGTGTATTACACCACCAGTCCCCCAGGGGGCAGTAGTCCTGTGAGGAGGAGGAGGAGGTGTCTATATTAACTATGTGTTGTTGTGTATTACACCACCAGTCCCCCAGGGGGCAGTAGTCCTGTGAGGAGGAGGAGGAGGAGGTGTCTATATTAACTATGTGTTGTTGTGTATTACATCACCAGTCCCCCAGGGGGCAGTAGTCCTGTGAGGAGGAGGTGTCTATATTAACTATGTGTTGTTGTGTGTTACACCACCAGTCCCCCAGGGGGCAGTAGTCCTGTGAGGAGGAGGAGGAGGAGGAGGTGTCTATATTAACTATGTGTTGTTGTGTATTACACCACCAGTCCCCCAGGGGGCAGTAGTCCTGTGAGGAGGAGGAGGAGGTGTCTATATTAACTATGTGTTGTTGTGTATTACACCACCAGTCCCCCAGGGGGCAGTAGTCCTGTGAGGAGGAGGAGGAGGTGTCTATATTAACTATGTGTTGTTGTGTGTTACACCACCAGTCCCCCAGGGGGCAGTAGTCCTGGGAGGAGGAGGAGGTGTCTATATTAACTATGTGTTGTTGTGTATTACACCACCAGTCCCCCAGGGGGCAGTAGTCCTGTGAGGAGGAGGTGTCTATATTAACTATGTGTTGTTGTGTATTACACCACCAGTCCCCCAGGGGGCAGTAGTCCTGTGTGGAGGAGGAGGAGGTGTCTATATTAACTATGTGTTGTTGTGTATTACACCACCAGTCCCCCAGGGGGCAGTAGTCCTGTGAGGAGGAGGAGGAGGTGTCTATATTAACTATGTGTTGTTGTGTATTACACCACCAGTCCCCCAGGGGGCAGTAGTCCTAGGAGGAGGAGGTGTCTATATTAACTATGTGTTGTTGTGTATTACACCACCAGTCCCCCAGGGGGCAGTAGTCCTGTGAGGAGGAGGTGTCTATATTAACTATGTGTTGTTGTGTATTACACCACCAGTCCCCCAGGGGGCAGTAGTCCTGTGAGGAGGAGGAGGAGGTGTCTATATTAACTATGTGTTGTTGTGTATTACACCACCAGTCCCCCAGGGGGCAGTAGTCCTGTGAGGAGGAGGAGGAGGAGGTGTCTATATTAACTATGTGTTGTTGTGTATTACACCACCAGTCCCCCAGGGGGCAGTAGTCCTGTGAGGAGGAGGAGGAGGAGGTGTCTATATTAACTATGTGTTGTTGTGTATTACACCACCAGTCCCCCAGGGGGCAGTAGTCCTGTGAGGAGGAGGTGTCTATATTAACTATGTGTTGTTGTGTATTACACCACCAGTCCCCCAGGGGGCAGTAGTCCTGTGAGGAGGAGGTGTCTATATTAACTATGTGTTGTTGTGTATTACACCACCAGTCCCCCAGGGGGCAGTAGTCCTGTGAGGAGGAGAAGGAGGTGTCTATATTAACTATGTGTTGTTGTGTATTACACCACCAGTCCCCCAGGGGGCAGTAGTCCTGGGAGGAGGAGGAGGAGGAGGTGTCTATATTAACTATGTGTTGTTGTGTATTACACCACCAGTCCCCCAGGGGGCAGTAGTCCTGTGAGGAGGAGGAGGAGGAGGTGTCTATATTAACTATGTGTTGTTGTGTATTACACCACCAGTCCCCCAGGGGGCAGTAGTCCTGTGAGGAGGAGGAGGTGTCTATATTAACTATGTGTTGTTGTGTATTACACCACCAGTCCCCCAGGGGGCAGTAGTCCTGTGAGGAGGAGGAGGAGGTGTCTATATTAACTATGTGTTGTTGTGTATTACACCACCAGTCCCCCAGGGGGCAGTAGTCCTGTGAGGAGGAGGAGGAGGTGTCTATATTAACTATGTGGTGTTGTGTATTACACCACCAGTCCCCCAGGGGGCAGTAGTCCTGTGTGTGGCGATGGATCAGAGGGCAGAGCAGAGCAGACGAAGACTGTCGTTAAAACACTGGAGGAATACACCAATGACAGCTCGGCACCTGCTGACGGACACATAGTACTCATACAGGTCAGAGACACACAGCTCTACACCTGTTAGACTAGATGGTACTCATACAGGTCAGAGACACACAGCTCTACACCTGTTAGACTAGATAGTACTCATACAGGTCAGAGACACACAGCTCTACACCTGTTAGACTAGATAGTACTCATACAGGTCAGAGACACACAGCTCTACACATGTTAGACTAGATAGTACTCATACAGGTCGGAGACACACAGCTCTACACCTGTTAGACTAGATAGTACTCATACAGGTCGGAGACACACAGCTCTACACCTGTTAGACTAGATAGTACTCATACAGGTCGGAGACACACAGCTCTACACCTGTTAGACTAGATAGTACTCATACAGGTTGGAGACACACAGCTCTACACCTGTTAGACTAGATAGTACTCATACAGGTCGGAGACACACAGCTCTACACCTGTTAGACTAGACAGTACTCATACAGGAGACACACGGCTCTACACCTGTTAGACTAGATAGAACTCATACAGGTCAGAGACACACAGCTCTACACCTGTTAGACTAGATGGTACTCATACAGGAGACACACAGCTCTACACCTGTTAGACTAGATAGTACTCATACAGGAGACACACGGCTCTACACCTGTTAGACTAGATAGTACTCATACAGGAGACACAGCTCTACACCTGTTAGACTAGATAGTACTCATACAGGTCAGAGACACACAGCTCTACACCTGTTAGACTAGATAGTACTCATACAGGTCAGAGACACACAGCTCTACACCTGTTAGATTAGATAGTACTCATACAGGAGACACAGCTCTACACCTGTTAGACTAGATAGTACTCATACAGGTCAGAGACACACAGCTCTACACCTGTTAGACTAGATAGTACTCATACAGGTCAGAGACACACAGCTCTACACCTGTTAGATTAGATAGTACTCATACAGGAGACACAGCTCTACACCTGTTAGACTAGATAGTACTCATACAGGTCAGAGACACACAGCTCTACACCTGTTAGACTAGATAGCACTCATACAGGTCAGAGACACACAGCTCTACACCTGTTAGACTAGATGGTACTCATACAGGAGACACACAGCTCTACACCTGTTAGACTAGATAGTACTCATACAGGTCAGGCACACAGCTCTACACCTGTTAGACTAGATGGTACTCATACAGGTCAGAGACACACAGCTCTACACCTGTTAGACTAGATGGTACTCATACAGGAGACACACAGCTCTACACCTGTTAGACTAGATAGTACTCATACAGGTCAGAGACACACAGCTCTACACCTGTTAGACTAGATAGTACTCATACAGGTCAGAGACACACAGCTCTACACCTGTTAGACTAGATAGTACTCATACAGGTCAGAGACACACAGCTCTACACCTGTTAGACTAGATAGTACTCATACAGGTCAGAGACACACAGCTCTACACCTGTTAGACTAGATAGTACTCATACAGGTCAGAGACACACAGCTCTACACCTGTTAGACTAGATAGTACTCATACAGGAGACACACAGCTCTACACCTGTTAGACTAGATAGTACTCATACAGGAGACACAGCTCTACACCTGTTAGACTAGATAGTACTCATACAGGTCAGAGACACACAGCTCTACACCTGTTAGACTAGATAGTACTCATACAGGTCAGAGACACACAGCTCTACACCTGTTAGACTAGATAGTACTCATACAGGAGACACACGGCTCCACACCTGTTAGACTAGATAGTACTCATACAGGTCAGAGACACACAGCTCTACACCTGTTAGACTAGATAGTACTCATACAGGTCAGAGACACACAGCTCTACACCTGTTAGACTAGATAGTACTCATACAGGAGACACACAGCTCTACACCTGTTAGACTAGATGGTACTCATACAGGAGACACAGCTCTACACCTGTTAGACTAGATAGTACTCATACAGGAGACACAGCTCTACACCTGTTAGACTAGATAGTACTCATACAGGTCAGAGACACACAGCTCTACACCTGTTAGACTAGATAGTACTCATACAGGTCAGAGACACACAGCTCTACACCTGTTAGATTAGATAGTACTCATACAGGAGACACAGCTCTACACCTGTTAGACTAGATAGTACTCATACAGGTCAGAGACACACAGCTCTACACCTGTTAGACTAGATAGTACTCATACAGGTCAGAGACACACAGCTCTACACCTGTTAGATTAGATAGTACTCATACAGGAGACACAGCTCTACACCTGTTAGACTAGATAGTACTCATACAGGTCAGAGACACACAGCTCTACACCTGTTAGACTAGATAGCACTCATACAGGTCAGAGACACACAGCTCTACACCTGTTAGACTAGATGGTACTCATACAGGAGACACACAGCTCTACACCTGTTAGACTAGATAGTACTCATACAGGTCAGGCACACAGCTCTACACCTGTTAGACTAGATGGTACTCATACAGGTCAGAGACACACAGCTCTACACCTGTTAGACTAGATGGTACTCATACAGGAGACACACAGCTCTACACCTGTTAGACTAGATAGTACTCATACAGGTCAGAGACACACAGCTCTACACCTGTTAGACTAGATAGTACTCATACAGGTCAGAGACACACAGCTCTACACCTGTTAGACTAGATAGTACTCATACAGGTCAGAGACACACAGCTCTACACCTGTTAGACTAGATAGTACTCATACAGGTCAGAGACACACAGCTCTACACCTGTTAGACTAGATAGTACTCATACAGGTCAGAGACACACAGCTCTACACCTGTTAGACTAGATAGTACTCATACAGGAGACACACAGCTCTACACCTGTTAGACTAGATAGTACTCATACAGGAGACACAGCTCTACACCTGTTAGACTAGATAGTACTCATACAGGTCAGAGACACACAGCTCTACACCTGTTAGACTAGATAGTACTCATACAGGTCAGAGACACACAGCTCTATACCTGTTAGTCTAGATAGTACTCATACAGGTCAGAGACACACAGCTCTACACCTGTTAGACTAGATAGTACTCATACAGGAGACACACGGCTCCACACCTGTTAGACTAGATAGTACTCATACAGGTCAGAGACACACAGCTCTACACCTGTTAGACTAGATAGTACTCATACAGGTCAGAGACACACAGCTCTACACCTGTTAGACTAGATAGTACTCATACAGGAGACACACAGCTCTACACCTGTTAGACTAGATGGTACTCATACAGGAGACACAGCTCTACACCTGTTAGACTAGATAGTACTCATACAGGTCAGAGACACACAGCTCTACACCTGTTAGACTAGATAGCACTCATACAGGTCAGAGACACACAGCTCTACACCTGTTAGACTAGATGGTACTCATACAGGAGACACACAGCTCTACACCTGTTAGACTAGATAGTACTCATACAGGTCAGGCACACACAGCTCTACACCTGTTAGACTAGATGGTACTCATACAGGAGACACAGCTCTACACCTGTTAGACTAGATAGTACTCATACAGGAGACACACGGCTCTACACCTGTTAGACTAGATAGTACTCATACAGGAGACACACAGCTCTACACCTGTTAGACTAGATAGTACTCATACAGGTCAGAGACTCACAGCTCTACACCTGTTAGACTAGATAGTACTCATACAGGAGACACAGCTCTACACCTGTTAGACTAGATAGTACTCATACAGGTCAGAGACACACAGCTCTACACCTGTTAGACTAGCTGGTACTCATACAGGAGACACAGCTCTACACCTGTTAGACTAGATGGTACTCATACAGGACACACAGCTCTACACCTGTTAGACTAGATAGTACTCATACAGGTCAGAGACTCACAGCTCTACACCTGTTAGACTAGATGGTACTCATACAGGAGACACACAGCTCTACACCTGTTAGACTAGATGGTACTCATACAGGAGACACACAGCTCTACACCTGTTAGACTAGATAGTACTCATACAGGAGACACAGCTCTACACCTGTTAGACTAAATAGTACTCATACAGGAGACACAGCTCTACACCTGTTAGACTAGATAGTACTCATACAGGAGACACAGCTCTACACCTGTTAGACTAGATAGTACTCATACAGGTCAGAGACTCACAGCTCTACACCTGTTAGACTAGATAGTACTCATACAGGAGACTCACAGCTCTACACCTGTTAGACTAGATGGTACTCATACAGGAGACACACAGCTCTACACCTGTTAGACTAGATAGTACTCATACAGGTCAGGCACACACAGCTCTACACCTGTTAGACTAGATGGTACTCATACAGGAGACACAGCTCTACACCTGTTAGACTAGATAGTACTCATACAGGAGACACACGGCTCTACACCTGTTAGACTAGATAGTACTCATACAGGAGACACACAGCTCTACACCTGTTAGACTAGATAGTACTCATACAGGTCAGAGACTCACAGCTCTACACCTGTTAGACTAGATAGTACTCATACAGGAGACACAGCTCTACACCTGTTAGACTAGATAGTACTCATACAGGTCAGAGACACACAGCTCTACACCTGTTAGACTAGATAGTACTCATACAGGAGACACAGCTCTACACCTGTTAGACTAGATGGTACTCATACAGGACACACAGCTCTACACCTGTTAGACTAGATAGTACTCATACAGGTCAGAGACTCACAGCTCTACACCTGTTAGACTAGATGGTACTCATACAGGAGACACACAGCTCTACACCTGTTAGACTAGATGGTACTCATACAGGAGACACACAGCTCTACACCTGTTAGACTAGATGGTACTCATACAGGAGACACACAGCTCTACACCTGTTAGACTAGATAGTACTCATACAGGTCAGGCACACACAGCTCTACACCTGTTAGACTAGATGGTACTCATACAGGAGACACAGCTCTACACCTGTTAGACTAGATAGTACTCATACAGGAGACACACGGCTCTACACCTGTTAGACTAGATAGTACTCATACAGGAGACACACAGCTCTACACCTGTTAGACTAGATAGTACTCATACAGGTCAGAGACTCACAGCTCTACACCTGTTAGACTAGATAGTACTCATACAGGAGACACAGCTCTACACCTGTTAGACTAGATAGTACTCATACAGGTCAGAGACACACAGCTCTACACCTGTTAGACTAGATAGTACTCATACAGGAGACACAGCTCTACACCTGTTAGACTAGATGGTACTCATACAGGACACACAGCTCTACACCTGTTAGACTAGATAGTACTCATACAGGTCAGAGACTCACAGCTCTACACCTGTTAGACTAGATGGTACTCATACAGGAGACACACAGCTCTACACCTGTTAGACTAGATGGTACTCATACAGGAGACACACAGCTCTACACCTGTTAGACTAGATAGTACTCATACAGGAGACACAGCTCTACACCTGTTAGACTAAATAGTACTCATACAGGAGACACAGCTCTACACCTGTTAGACTAGATAGTACTCATACAGGAGACACAGCTCTACACCTGTTAGACTAAATAGTACTCATACAGGTCAGAGACACACAGCTCTACACCTGTTAGACTAGATAGTACTCATACAGGAGACACAGCTCCACACCTGTTAGACTAGATAGTACTCATACAGGAGACACAGCTCTACACCTGTTAGACTAGATAGTACTCATACAGGTCAGAGACTCACAGCTCTACACCTGTTAGACTAGATGGTACTCATACAGCTCAGAGACTCACAGCTCTACACCTGTTAGACTAGATGGTACTCATACAGGAGACACACAGCTCTACACCTGTTAGACTAGATGGTACTCATACAGGAGACACACAGCTCTACACCTGTTAGACTAGATAGTACTCATACAGGAGACACAGCTCTACACCTGTTAGACTAGATAGTACTCATACAGGTCAGAGACACACAGCTCTACACCTGTTAGACTAGATAGTACTCATACAGGTCAGAGACACACAGCTCTACACCTGTTAGACTAGATAGTACTCATACAGGAGACACAGCTCTACACCTGTTAGACTAGATAGTACTCATACAGGAGACACAGCTCTACACCTGTTAGACTAGATAGTACTCATACAGGAGACACAGCTCTACACCTGTTAGACTAGATAGTACTCATACAGGAGACACACAGCTCTACACCTGTTAGACTAGATAGTACTCATACAGGAGACACAGCTCTACACCTGTTAGACTAGATAGTACTCATACAGGAGACACAGCTCTACACCTGTTAGACTAGATAGTACTCATACAGGAGACACACAGCTCTACACCTGTTAGACTAGATAGTACTCATACAGGAGACACAGCTCTACACCTGTTAGACTAGATGGTACTCATACAGGAGACACAGCTCTACACCTGTTAGACTAGATGGTACTCATACAGGTCAGAGACACACAGCTCTACACCTGTTAGACTAGATGGTACTCATACAGGTCAGAGACACACAGCTCTACACCTGTTAGACTAGATGGTACTCATACAGGAGACACAGCTCTACACCTGTTAGACTAGATGGTACTCATACAGGAGACACACAGCTCTACACCTGTTAGACTAGATGGTACTCATACAGGTCAGAGACACAGCTCTACACCTGTTAGACTAGATGGTACTCATACAGGAGACACACAGCTCTACACCTGTTAGACTAGATAGTACTCATACAGGAGACACAGCTCTACACCTGTTAGACTAGATAGTACTCATACAGGTCAGAGACACACAGCTCTACACCTGTTAGACTAGATGGTACTCATACAGGAGACACAGCTCTACACCTGTTAGACTAGATAGTACTCATACAGGAGACACAGCTCTACACCTGTTAGACTAGATAGTACTCATACAGGTCAGAGACACACAGCTCTACACCTGTTAGACTAGATAGTACTCATACAGGAGACACACAGCTCTACACCTGTTAGACTAGATAGTACTCATACAGGAGACACAGCTCTACACCTGTTAGACTAGATGGTACTCATACAGGAGACACAGCTCTACACCTGTTAGACTAGATAGTACTCATACAGGAGACACACAGCTCTACACCTGTTAGACTAGATGGTACTCATACAGGAGACACAGCTCTACACCTGTTAGACTAAATAGTACTCATACAGGAGACACAGCTCTACACCTGTTAGACTAGATAGTACTCATACAGGAGACACACAGCTCTACACCTGTTAGACTAGATGGTACTCATACAGGAGACACAGCTCTACACCTGTTAGACTAGATAGTACTCATACAGGAGACACAGCTCTACACCTGTTAGACTAGATAGTACTCATACAGGTCAGAGACACACAGCTCTACACCTGTTAGACTAGATAGTACTCATACAGGAGACACAGCTCTACACCTGTTAGACTAGATAGTACTCATACAGGAGACACACAGCTCTACACCTGTTAGACTAGATGGTACTCATACAGGAGACACAGCTCTACACCTGTTAGACTAGATAGTACTCATACAGGACACACAGCTCTACACCTGTTAGACTAGATAGTACTCATACAGGTCAGAGACACAGCTCTACACCTGTTAGACTAGATAGTACTCATACAGGTCAGAGACACACAGCTCTACACCTGTTAGACTAGATGGTACTCATACAGGTCAGAGATACACAGCTCTACACCTGTTAGACTAGATGGTACTCATACAGGAGACACAGCTCTACACCTGTTAGACTAGATAGTACTCATACAGGTCAGAGACACACAGCTCTACACCTGTTAGACTAGATGGTACTCATACAGGTCAGAGATACACAGCTCTACACCTGTTAGACTAGATGGTACTCATACAGGAGACACAGCTCTACACCTGTTAGACTAGATAGTACTCATACAGGTCAGAGACACACAGCTCTACACCTGTTAGACTAGATGGTACTCATACAGGAGACACAGCTCTACACCTGTTAGACTAGATAGTACTCATACAGGAGACACACAGCTCTACACCTGTTAGACTAGATGGTACTCATACAGGAGACACAGCTCTACACCTGTTAGACTAGATAGTACTCATACAGGTCAGAGACACACAGCTCTACACCTGTTAGACTAGATGGTACTCATACAGGTCAGAGATACACAGCTCTACACCTGTTAGACTAGATGGTACTCATACAGGAGACACAGCTCTACACCTGTTAGACTAGATAGTACTCATACAGGAGACACAGCTCTACACCTGTTAGACTAGATAGTACTCATACAGGAGACACACAGCTCTACACCTGTTAGACTAGATAGTACTCATACAGTTAGAGACACAGCTCTACACCTGTTAGACTAGATGGTACACCTGTTAGACTAGAGACACAGCTCTACACCTGTTAGACTAGATGGTACTCATACAGGAGACACAGCTCTACACCTGTTAGACTAGATAGTACTCATACAGGAGACACACAGCTCTACACCTGTTAGACTAGATAGTACTCATACAGGAGACACAGCTCTACACCTGTTAGACTAGATAGTACTCATACAGGTCAGAGACTACAGGAGACACAGCTCTACACCTGTTAGACTAGATAGTACTCATACAGGAGACACAGCTCTACACCTGTTAGACTAGATGGTACTCATACAGGAGACACAGCTCTACACCTGTTAGACTAGATAGTACTCATACAGGTCAGAGACACACAGCTCTACACCTGTTAGACTAGATGGTACTCATACAGGAGACACAGCTCTACACCTGTTAGACTAGATAGTACTCATACAGGTTAGACTAGAGACTACAGGAGACACAGCTCTACACCTGTTAGACTAGATGGTACTCATACAGGAGACACAGCTCTACACCTGTTAGACTAGATAGTACTCATACAGGAGACACAGCTCTACACCTGTTAGACTAGATAGTACTCATACAGGAGACACAGCTCTACACCTGTTAGACTAGATAGTACTCATACAGGAGACACAGCTCTACACCTGTTAGACTAGATAGTACTCATACAGGAGACACAGCTCTACACCTGTTAGACTAGATAGTACTCATACAGGAGACACAGCTCTACACCTAGATGTTAGACTAGATAGGTACTCATACAGGAGACACAGCTCTACACCTGTTAGACTAGATAGTACTCATACAGGAGACACAGCTCTACACCTGTTAGACTAGATGGTACTCATACAGGAGACACAGCTCTACACCTGTTAGACTAGATAGTACTCATACAGGAGACACACAGCTCTACACCTGTTAGACTAGATAGTACTCATACAGGAGACACAGCTCTACACCTGTTAGACTAGATAGTACTCATACAGGAGACACAGCTCTACACCTGTTAGACTAGATAGTACTCATACAGGAGACACAGCTCTACACCTGTTAGACTAGATAGTACTCATACAGGAGACACAGCTCTACACCTGTTAGACTAGATGGTACTCATACAGGAGACACACAGCTCTACACCTGTTAGACTAGATAGTACTCATACAGGGAGACACAGCTCTACACCTGTTAGACTAGAGTACTCATACAGGAGACACAGCTCTACACCTGTTAGACTAGATGGTACTCATACAGGAGACACAGCTCTACACCTGTTAGACTAGATGGTACTCATACAGGAGACACAGCTCTACACCTGTTAGACTAGATAGTACTCATACAGGAGACACACAGCTCTACACCTGTTAGACTAGATAGTACTCATACAGGTCAGAGACACACAGCTCTACACCTGTTAGACTAGATAGTACTCATACAGGAGACACAGCTCTACACCTGTTAGACTAGATAGTACTCATACAGGTCAGAGACACAGCTCTACACCTGTTAGACTAGATAGTACTCATACAGGAGACACAGCTCTACACCTGTTAGACTAGATAGTACTCATACAGGAGACACAGCTCTACACCTGTTAGACTAGATGGTACTCATACAGGAGACACAGCTCTACACCTGTTAGACTAGATGGTACTCATACAGGAGACACAGCTCTACACCTGTTAGACTAGATAGTACTCATACAGGTCAGGAGACACACAGCTCTACACCCTGTTACAGGAGACACAGCTCTACACCTGTTAGACTAGATGGTACTCATACAGGAGACACAGCTCTACACCCTGTACTTACAGGAGACACAGCTCTACACCTGTTAGATGGTACTCATACAGGAGACACAGCTCTACACCTGTTAGACTAGATGGTACTCATACAGGAGACACAGCTCTACACCTGTTAGACTAGATAGTACTCATACAGGTCAGAGACACACAGCTCTACACCTGTTAGACTAGATAGTACTCATACAGGAGACACAGCTCTACACCTGTTAGACTAGATAGTACTCATACAGGAGACACAGCTCTACACCTGTTAGACTAGATGGTACTCATACAGGAGACACACAGCTCTACACCTGTTGTTAGACTCAGAGAGACACAGCTCTACATAGTACTCATACAGGAGACACAGCTACACCTGTTAGACACCTACAGGAGTTAGACTAGATAGTACTCATACAGGAGACACAGCTCTACACCTGTTAGACTAGATAGTACTCATACAGGAGACACAGCTCTACACCTGTTAGACTAGATAGTACTCATACAGGAGACACAGCTCTACACCTGTTAGACTAGATAGTACTCATACAGGAGACACAGCTCTACACCTGTTAGACTAGATAGTACTCATACAGGAGACACAGCTCTACACCTGTTAGACTAGATAGTACTCATACAGGAGACACAGCTCTACACCTGTTAGACTAGATGTACTTACAGGAGACACAGACCTGTTAGACTAGAGTACTCATACAGGAGACACAGCTCTACACCTGTTAGACTAGATAGTACTCATACAGGAGACACAGCTCTACACCTGTTAGACTAGATAGTACTCATACAGAGAGCTCTACACACTAGATAGTACTCATACAGGAGCTCTACACCACAGCTCTACACCTGTTAGACTAGATGGTACTCATACAGGAGACACAGCTCTACACCTGTTAGACTAGATGGTACTCATACAGGAGACACAGCTCTACACCTGTTAGACTAGATAGTACTTAGACTAGATAGATAGTACTCATACAGGAGACACACAGCTCTACACCTGTTAGACATGGTACTCATACAGGAGACACAGCTCTACACCTGTTAGACTAGATAGTACTCATACAGGAGACACAGCTCTACACCTGTTAGACTAGATAGTACTCATACAGGAGACACAGCTCTACACCTGTTAGACTAGATAGAGTACTCATACAGGAGACACAGCTCTACACCTGTTAGACTAGATGGTACTCATACAGGAGACACAGACCTGTTAGACTAGATAGTACTCATACAGGAGACACAGCTCTACACCTGTTAGACTAGAGACAGGAGACACAGCTCTACACCTGTTAGACTAGATGGTACTCATACAGGAGACACAGCTCTACACCAGACTAGAGACAGGAGACACAGCTCTACACCTGTTAGACTAGATAGTACTCATACAGCTCTACACCTGTTCTAGAGACACACAGCTCTACACCTGTTAGACTAGATGGTACTCATACAGGAGACACAGCTCTACACCTGTTAGACTAGATAGTACTCATACAGACACAGCTCTACACCTGTTAGACTAGATAGATAGTACTCATACAGGAGACACAGCTCTACACCTGTTAGACTAGATGGTACTCATACAGGAGACACAGCTCTACACCTGTTAGACTAGATAGTACTCATACAGGTCAGAGACACACAGCTCTACACCTGTTAGATAGATGGTACTCATACAGTTAGACAGAGACACAGCTCTACACCTGTTAGACTAGATAGTACTCATACAGGAGACACAGCTCTACACCTGTTAGACTAGATGGTACTCATACAGGAGACACAGCTCTACACCTGTTAGACTAGATAGTACTCATAGCTCTACACCTGTTAGACTAGATGGTACTCATACAGGAGACACAGCTCTACACCTGTTAGACTAGATAGTACTCATACAGGAGACACAGCTCTACACCTGTTAGACTAGATGGTACTCATACAGGAGACACAGCTCTACACCTGTTAGACTAGATGGTACTCATACAGAGACACAGCTCTACACCTGTTAGACTAGATAGTACTCATACAGGTCAGAGACACAGCTCTACACCTGTTAGACTAGATAGTACTCATACAGGAGACACAGCTCTACACCTGTTAGACTAGATAGTACAGGAGACAGCTCTACACCTGTTAGACTAGATAGTACTCATACAGGAGACACAGCTCTACACCTGTTAGACTAGATAGTACTCATACAGGAGACACAGCTCTACACCTGTTAGACTAGATGGTACTCATACAGGTCAGACACAGCTCTACACCTGTTAGACTAGAGCTCTACAGGAGACACAGCTCACCTGTTAGACTAGATAGTACTCATACAGGAGACACAGCTCTACACCTGTTAGACTAGATAGTACTCAAGGAACAGGAGACACAGCTCTACACCAGACTAGATAGTACTCATACAGGAGACACAGCTCTACACCTGTTAGACTAGATAGTACTCATACAGCTCTACACCTGAGACACAGCTCTACACCTGTTAGACTAGATGGTACTCATACAGGGAGACACAGCTCTACACCTGTTAGACTAGATAGTACTCATACAGGAGACACAGCTCTACACCTGTTAGACTAGATAGTACTCATACAGGAGAGACACAGCTCTACACCTGTTAGACTAGATGGTACTCATACAGGAGACACAGCTCTACACCTGTTAGACTAGATAGTACTCATACAGGAGACACAGCTCTACACCTGTTAGACTA
>NW_027004041.1:0-5124 GCF_036934945.1 Oncorhynchus masou masou
GTGTCATGTCTTGTTATGTCTGTTCCTGTCCTTTCTCTTCACTCTGTCTCTCTCTGCTGGTCTTTTTAGGTTACCTTCTCTGTCTCTCATTCTTTCAGCTGTTCTACATCTCCCCTAACTAGCTCATTCACTCCTTCCCACCTGTTCTCTCTTCCCCCTCTGATTAGGTCTCTATTTCTCTCTCTGTTCCTGCTACTTTCCAGTGTCTGATTCTTGTTTGTGTTTTTGATGCCAGAAGCAAGCTGTCGTCCCGTTTGCTTCCACCTTGTCCTATCCTGTCGGAGTCCGCCTGGCAGGTGCATCCTGCATTATACTAACGTTCTTTTTGTTCCATTGACTACGTTGGAAGAGGATTTATGCCATTCCTGTTTTTCATTAAAGAACTCTGTTTTTCTGTTAAAACCGCTTTTGGGTCTTCACTCAAGTACATAACAGAAGAATCAGACCAAGAATGGACCCAGCGGCTCCGGACCCTTTTCACTCCGCCGTCGAGATCCAGGGAGCGATGCTAGGCAGACACGAGGAGGAATTGTCTGCTGCTCGACATGCCGTTGAAACCCTGGCCGTCCAAGTCTCCGACCTCACAAGACAGGTTCACCAACTCCACCTCGATCCACCGCCCACTTCCAGGGTTTCCGAGTCTCCGGAGCCCAGGATCAACAACCCGCCGTGTTACTCTGGGGAGCCCACTGAGTGCCGCTCATTCCTCACTCAGTGTGATGTGGTGTTCTCTCTCCAGCCCAACACTTACTCCAGGAGCGCAGCCCGCATCGCCTCGTCATTTCTCTCCTTACCGGACGGGCGCGTGAGTGGGGCACGGCAATCTGGGAGGCGAGGGCTGAGTGTATTAACCAGTATCAGGACTTTAAGGAGGAGATGATACGGGTTTTTGACCGTTCTGTTTTTGGGGAGGAGGCTTCCAGGGCCCTGTCTTCCCTATGTCAGGGGAATCGATCCATAACGGATTATTCTATTGAGTTTCGCACTCTCGCTGCCTCTAGTGACTGGAACGAGCCGGCTTTGCTCGCTCGTTTTCTGGAGGGTCTCCTCGTCGAGGTTAAGGATGAGATCCTCTCCCGGGAGGTTCCTTCCAGTCTGACTCCTTAATAGCTCTCGCTATTCGCATAGAGCGACGGTTTGATCTTCGTCGCCGAGCTCGTGGAAAGGAGCTCGCGTTCTCCGTTGCTCCCCTCTCCACATCACTGCCACCTGCCGCATCACTGCCACCCTCCTCCGCCGGCTCGGATGCTGAGCCTATGCAGCTGGGGGTATCCGCATCTCGGCCAAGGAGAAGGAACGGAGAATCACCAATCGCCTCTGTCTCTACTGCGGCTCCGCTGGTCATTTTGTCACCTCATGTCCAGTAAAAGCCAGAGCTCATCAGTAAGAGGAGGGCTACTGGTGAGCGCAACTACTCAGGCCTCTCCTTCTGGATCACGCACTACCTTTCCGGTCCATCTCCGCTGGCCCGGTTCATCTGCTTCCTGCAGTGCCTTGATAGACTCTGGGGCGGAGGGCTGTTTTATGGGCGAGACCTGGGCTCGGGAACATGACATTCCTCTCAGACAGTTAGGGGAGCCCACGGCCTTGTTCGCTTTAGATGGTAGTTCTCTCCCCAAGATTCAGCGTGAGACGCTGCCTTTAACCCTCACTGTCTCTGGTAATCATAGCGAAACCATTTCTTTTTTTAATTTTTCGTTCACCTTTTACACCTGTTGTTTTGGGTCATCCTGGCTAGTGCGCCATAACCCTTCTATTAATTGGTCTAGTAATACTATCCTATCCTGGAATGTTTCTTGTCATGTGACCTGTTTAATGTCTGCTATCCCTCCTGTTTCCTCTGTCTCTTCTTCACAGGAGGAGCCTGGCGATTTGACAGGGGTGCCGGAGGAGTATCACGATCTGCGCACGGTGTTCAGTCGTTCCAAGGCCACTTCTCTCCCTCCACACCGGTCGTATGACTGTAGTATTGATCTCCTTCCGGGAACTACTCCCCCCGGGGTAGATTATACTCTCTGTCGGCTCCCGAACGTAAGGCTCTCGAGGATTATTTGTCGGTTTCGCTCGACGCCGGTACCATAGTCTCCTCCTCCTCTCCCGCCGGAGCGGGGTTTTTTTTGTTCAGAAGAAGGACGGGTCCCTGCGCCCATGCGTGGATTATCGAGGGCTGAATGACATAACAGTTAAGAATCGTTATCCGCTTCCTCTTATGTCTTCAGCCTTCGAGATCCTGCAGGGAGCCAGGTTTTTCACCAAATTGGACCTTCGTAACGCCTACCATCTCGTGCGCATCAGGGAGGGGGACGAGTGGAAGACGGCGTTTAGCACTCCGTTAGGGCACTTTGAATACCGGGTTCTTCCTTTCGGCCTCGTTAACGCTCCAGCTGTCTTTCAGGCACTAGTTAACGACGTCCTGAGAGACATGCTGAACATTTTTGTTTTTCGTTTACATGGACGATATCCTGATTTTTCACCGTCTCTCTCGATTCATGTTCAGCACGTGCGACGCGTCCTCAGCGCCTTTTGGAGAACTGTCTTTATGTGAAGGCTGAGAAGTGCACTTTTCATGCCGCCTCTGTCCTTTTCTCGGTTCCGTTATTTCCGCTGAGGGCATTAAGATGGATCCCGCTAAGGTCCAGGCTGTCATTGATTGGCCCGTTCCTAAGTCACGCGTCGAGCTGCAGCGCTTTCTGGGCTTCGCTAATTTCTATCGTCGTTTCATCCGTAATTTCGGTCAGGTGGCAGCTCCCCTCACAGCCCTTACTTCTGTTAAGACGTGCTTTAAGTGGTCCGTTTCCGCCCAGGGAGCTTTTGATCTTCTTAAGAATCGTTTTACATCCGCACCTATTCTTGTTACACCTGACATCTCTAGTCAGTTTGTTGTTGAGGTTGACGCGTCAGAGGTGGGCGTGGGAGCCATTCTTTCTCAGCGCTCTCTCTGACGGCAAGGTCCATCCTTGCGCGTTTTCTCTCATCGCTTATCGCCGTCAGAACGTAACTATGATGTTGGTAATCGCGAACTGCTCGCCATCCGCTTAGCCTAGGCGAATGGCGACAGTGGTTGGAGGGGCGACCGTTCCTTTTGTCGTTTGGACTGACCATAGGAACCTTGAGTACATCCGTTCAGCCAAACGACTTAATGCGCGTCAGGCTCGTTGGGCTCTGTTTTTCGCTCGTTTCGAGTTTGTTATTTCTTATCGTCCGGGCTCAAAAACACCAAGCCTGATGCTTTATCTCGTCTCTTCAGTTCTTCTGAGGTCTCCACCGACCCCGAGGGGATTCTCCCTGAGGGCGTGTTGTCGGGTTGACTGTCTGGGGAATTGAGAGAGGCAGGTAAAGCAAGCACTCGCTCACACTCGTCGCCGCGAGCTTGTCCTAGGAACCTTCTGTTCGTTCCGTTCCTACTCGTCCGGCCGTTCTTCAGTGGGCCCACTCTGCCAAGTTAGCCGGCCACCCCGGCGTTCGGGGTACGCTCGCTTCCATTCGCCAGCGTTTCTGGTGGCCCACTCGGGAACGTGATGCGCGTCGTTTGTCGCCGCTTGTTCGGTCTGCGCGCAGACTAAATCTGGGAACTCTCCTCCTGCCCGGCCGTCTCAGACCGCTTCCCATTCCCTCTCGACCGTGGTCTCACATCGCTTTAGATTTATCACCGGACTGCCTTCATCAGCGGGAAGACAGTTATTCTTACGGTTGTCGATAGATTCTCTAAGGCGGCTCATTTCATTCCTCTCGATAAGCTCCCTTCTGCTAAGGAGACGGCTCAGATCATTATCGAGAATGTTTTCCGAATTCATGGCCTTCCGTCTGACGTCGTTTCCGACAGAGGCCCGCAGTTCACGTCTCAATTTTGGAGGGAGTTTTGCCGTTTGATTGGGGCTTCCGTCAGTCTCTCGTCCGGCTTTCATCCCCAGTCTAACGGTCAAGCCGAACGGGCCAATCCAGACTGTTGGTCGCATTTTACGCAGTCTTTCTTTTCGTAACCCTGCGTCTTGGTCAGAACAGCTCCCCTGGGCAGAGTACGCCCACAACTCGCTTCCCTCGTCTGCTACCGGTCTATCCCCTTTTCAGAGTAGCCTCGGGTACCAGCCTCCGCTGTTCTCATCTCAGCTCGCCGAGTCCTGCGTCCCCTCCGCTCAGGCTTTTGTCCAGCGTTGCGCGCACCTGGAAGGGGGTCAGGTCGGCACTTTGCCGTAATAGGGCGCAGACTGTGAGGGCCGCTAATAAGCGTAGGACCAAGAGTCCTAGATATTGTTGCGGTCAGAGAGTATGGCTCTCTCCACTCAGAACCTTCCCCTTAAGACAGCTTCTCGCAAGTTGGCCCCGCAGTTCATTGGTCCGTTCCGTATTTCTCAGGTCATTAATCCTGTCGCAGTGCGACTTCTTCTCCAGCGCTATCTTCGTCGCGTTCACCCGGTCTTCCATGTCTCCTGTGTTAAGCCCGTTCTTCGCGCCCCCGCTCGTCCCTCCCCCATCCTTGTCGAGGGCGCACCCATCTACAGGGTTCGTAAGATTTTGGACATGCGCCCTCGGGGTCGTGGTCATCAGTACCTAGTGGATTGGGAGGGGTACGGTCCTGAGGAGAGGAGTTGGGTTCCCTCTCGGGACGTGCTGGACCGTTCGCTGATCGATGATTTCCTCCGTTGCCGCCAGGTTTCCTCCTCGAGTGCGCCAGGAGGCGCTCGGTGAGTGGGGGTACTGTCATGTCTTGTTATGTCTGTTCCTGTCCTTTCTCTTCACTCTGTCTCTCTCTGCTGGTCTTTTTAGGTTACCTTCTCTGTCTCTCATTCTTCAGCTGTTCTACATCTCCCCTAACTAGCTCATTCACTCCTTCCCACCTGTTCTCTCTTCCCCCTCTGATTAGGTCTCTATTTCTCTCTCTGTTCCTGCTACTTTCAGTGTCTGATTCTTGTTTGTGTTTTTGATGCCAGAAGCAAGCTGTCGTCCCGTTTGCTTCCACCTTGTCCTATCCTGTCGGAGTCCGCCTGGCAGGTGCATCCTGCATTATACTAACGTTCTTTTTGTTCCATTGACTACGTTGGAAGAGGATTTATGCCATTCCTGTTTTCATTAAAGAACTCTGTTTTCTGTTAAAACCGCTTTTGGGTCTTCACTCAAGTACATAAC
>NW_027004042.1:0-5124 GCF_036934945.1 Oncorhynchus masou masou
TGTTATGTACTTGAGTGAAGACCCAAAAGCGGTTTTAACAGAAAACAGAGTTCTTTAATGAAAAACAGGAATGGCATAAATCCTCTTCCAACGTAGTCAATGGAACAAAAAGAACGTTAGTATAATGCAGGATGCACCTGCCAGGCAGACTCCGACAGGATAGGACAAGGTGGAAGCAAACGAGACGACAGCTTGCTTCTGGCATCAAAAACACAAACAAGAATCAGACACTGAAAGTAGCAGGAACAGAGAGAGAAATAGAGACCTAATCAGAGGGGAAGAGAGAACAGGTGGGAAAGAGTGAATGAGCTAGTTAGGGGAGATGTAGAACAGCTGAAGAATGAGAGACAGAGAAGGTAACCTAAAAAGACCAGCAGAGAGAGACAGAGTGAAGAGAAAGGACAGGAACAGACATAACAAGACATGACAGTACCCCCCACTCACCGAGCGCCTCCTGGCGCACTCGAGAGGAAACCTGGCGGCAACGGAGGAAATCATCGATCAGCGAACGGTCCAGCACGTCCCGAGAGGGAACCCAACTCCTCTCCTCAGGACCGTGCCCCTCCCAATCCACTAGGTACTGATGACCACGGCCCCGAGGGCGCATGTCCAAAATCTTACGAACCCTGTAGATGGGTGCGCCCTCGACAAGGATGGGGGGGGGAGGGACGGCGGGGGCGCGAAGAACGGGCTTAACACAGGAGACATGGAAGACCGGGTGAACGCGACGAAGATAGCGCGGGAGAAGAAGTCGCACTGCGACAGGATTAATGACCTGAGAAATACGGAACGGACCAATGAACCGCGGGGCCAACTTGCGAGAAGCTGTCTTAAGGGAAGGTTCTGAGTGGAGAGCCATACTCTCTGACCGCAACAATATCTAGGACTCTTGGTCCTACGCTTATTAAGCGGCCCTCACAGTCTGCGCCCTATTACGGCAAAGTGCCGACCTGACCCCCTTCCAGGTGCGCTCGCAACGCTGGACAAAAGCCTGAGCGGAGGGACGCAGGACTCGGCGAGCTGAGATGAGAACAGCGGAGGCTGGTACCGAGGCTACTCTGAAAAGGAGATGGACCGGTAGCAGACGAGGGAGCGAGTTGTGGGCGTACTCTGCCCAGGGGAGCTGTTCTGACCAAGACGCAGGGTTACGAAAAGAAAGACTGCGTAAAATGCGACCAACAGTCTGATTGGCCCGTTCGGCTTGACCGTTAGACTGGGGATGAAAGCCGGACGAGAGACTGACGGAAGCCCCAATCAAGCGGCAAAACTCCCTCCAAAATTGAGACGTGAACTGCGGGCCTCTGTCGGAAGCGACGTCAGACGGAAGGCCATGAATTCGGAAAACATTCTCGATAATGATCTGAGCCGTCTCCTTAGCAGAAGGGAGCTTAGCGAGAGGAATGAAATGAGCCGCCTTAGAGAATCTATCGACAACCGTAAGAATAACTGTCTTCCCCGCTGATGAAGGCAGTCCGGTGATAAAATCTAAAGCGATGTGAGACCACGGTCGAGAGGGAATGGGAAGCGGTCTGAGACGGCCGGCAGGAGGAGAGTTCCCAGATTTAGTCTGCGCGCAGACCGAACAAGCGGCGACAAATCGACGCGCGTCACGTTCCCGAGTGGGCCACCAGAAACGCTGGCGAATGGAAGCGAGCGTACCCCGAACGCCGGGGTGGCCGGCTAACTTGGCAGAGTGGGCCCACTGAAGAACGGCCGGACGAGTAGGAGCGGGGAGCGAACAGAAGGTTCCTAGGACAAGCTCGCGGCGACGGAGTGTGAGCGAGTGCTTGCTTTACCTGCCTCTCAATTCCCCAGACAGTCAACCCGACAACACGCCCGTCAGGGAGAATCCCCTCGGGGTCGGTGGAGACCTCAGAAGAACTGAAGAGACGAGATAAAGCATCAGGCTTGGTGTTTTTGAGCCCGGACGATAAGAAATAACAAACTCGAAACGAGCGAAAAACAGAGCCCAACGAGCCTGACGCGCATTAAGTCGTTTGGCTGAACGGATGTACTCAAGGTTCCTATGGTCAGTCCAAACGACAAAGGAACAGTCGCCCCCTCCAACCACTGTCGCCATTCGCCTAGGGCTAAGCGGATGGCGAGCAGTTCAGCGATTACCAACATCATAGTTACGTTCTGGCGATAAGCGATGAGAGAAAAACGCGCAAGGATGGACCTTGCCGTCAGAGAGAGACGCTGAGAAAGAATGGCTCCCACGCCCACCTCTGACGCGTCAACCTCAACAACAAACTGACTAGAGATGTCAGGTGTAACAAGAATAGGTGCGGATGTAAAACGATTCTTAAGAAGATCAAAAGCTCCCTGGGCGGAAACGGACCACTTAAAGCACGTCTTAACAGAAGTAAGGGCTGTGAGGGGAGCTGCCACCTGACCGAAATTACGGATGAAACGACGATAGAAATTAGCGAAGCCCAGAAAGCGCTGCAGCTCGACGCGTGACTTAGGAGCGGGCCAATCAATGACAGCCTGGACCTTAGCGGGATCCATCTTAATGCCCTCAGCGGAAATAACGGAACCGAGAGAAAGGGACAGAGGCGGCATGAAAAGTGCACTTCTCAGCCTTCACATAAAGACAGTTCTCCAAAAGGCGCTGGAGGACGCGTCGCACGTGCTGAACATGAATCGAGAGAGACGGTGAAAAAATCAGGATATCGTCCATGTAAACGAAAACAAAAATGTTCAGCATGTCTCTCAGGACGTCGTTAACTAGTGCCTGAAAGACAGCTGGAGCGTTAACGAGGCCGAAAGGAAGAACCCGGTATTCAAAGTGCCCTAACGGAGTGTTAAACGCCGTCTTCCACTCGTCCCCCTCCCTGATGCGCACGAGATGGTAGGCGTTACGAAGGTCCAATTTGGTGAAAAACCTGGCTCCCTGCAGGATCTCGAAGGCTGAAGACATAAGAGGAAGCGGATAACGATTCTTAACTGTTATGTCATTCAGCCCTCGATAATCCACGCATGGGCGCAGGGACCCGTCCTTCTTCTGAACAAAAAAAAACCCCGCTCCGGCGGGAGAGGGAGGAGGAGACTATGGTACCGGCGTCGGCGAAACCGACAAATAATCCTCGAGAGCCTTACGTTCGGGAGCCGACAGAGAGTATAATCTACCCCGGGGGAGTAGTTCCCGGAAGGAGATCAATACTACAGTCATACGACCGGTGTGGAGGAGAGAAGTGGCCTTGGAACGACTGAACACCGTGCGCAGATCGTGATACTCCTCCGGCACCCCTGTCAAATCGCCAGGCTCCTCCTGTGAAGAAGAGACAGAGGAAACAGGAGGGATAGCAGACATTAAACAGGTCACATGACAAGAAACATTCCAGGATAGGATAGTATTACTAGACCAATTAATAGAAGGGTTATGGCGCACTAGCCAGGGATGACCCAAAACAACAGGTGTAAAAGGTGAACGAAAAATTAAAAAAGAAATGGTTTCGCTATGATTACCAGAGACAGTGAGGGTTAAAGGCAGCGTCTCACGCTGAATCTTGAGGAGAGAACTACCATCTAAAGCGAACAAGGCCGTGGGCTCCCTAACTGTCTGAGAGGAATGTCATGTTCCCGAGCCCAGGTCTCGTCCATAAAACAGCCCTCCGCCCCAGAGTCTATCAAGGCACTGCAGGAAGCAGATGAACCGGGCCAGCGGAGATGGACCGGAAAGGTAGTGCGTGATCCAGAAGGAGAGGCCTGAGTAGTTGCGCTCACCAGTAGCCCTCCTCTTACTGATGAGCTCTGGCTTTTACTGGACATGAGGTGACAAAATGACCAGCGGAGCCGCAGTAGAGACAGAGGCGATTGGTGATTCTCCGTTCCTTCTCCTTGGCCGAGATGCGGATACCCCCAGCTGCATAGGCTCAGCATCCGAGCCGGCGGAGGAGGGTGGCAGTGATGCGGCAGGTGGCAGTGATGTGGAGAGGGAGCAACGGAGAACGCGAGCTCCTTTCCACGAGCTCGGCGACGAAGATCAAACCGTCGCTCTATGCGAATAGCGAGAGCTATTAAGGAGTCCAGACTGGAAGGAACCTCCCGGGAGAGGATCTCATCCTTAACCTCGACGAGGAGACCCTCCAGAAAACGAAGCGAGCAAAGCCGGCTCGTTCCAGTCACTAGAGGCAGCGAGTGCGAAACTCAATAGAATAATCCGTTATGGATCGATTCCCCTGACATAGGGAAGACAGGGCCCTGGAAGCCTCCTCCCCAAAAACAGAACGGTCAAAAACCCGTATCATCTCCTCCTTAAAGTCCTGATACTGGTTAATACACTCAGCCCTCGCCTCCCAGATTGCCGTGCCCCACTCACGCGCCCGTCCGGTAAGGAGAGAAATGGCGTAGGCGATGCGGGCTGCGCTCCTGGAGTAAGTGTTGGGCTGGAGAGAGAACACCACATCACACTGAGTGAGGAATGAGCGGCACTCAGTGGGCTCCCCAGAGTAACACGGCGGGTTGTTGATCCTGGGCTCCGGAGACTCGGAAACCCTGGAAGTGGGCGGTGGATCGAGGTGGAGTTGGTGAACCTGTCTTGTGAGGTCGGAGACTTGGACGGCCAGGGTCTCAACGGCATGTCGAGCAGCAGACAATTCCTCCTCGTGTCTGCCTAGCATCGCTCCCTGGATCTCGACGGCGGAGTGAAAAGGGTCCGGAGCCGCTGGGTCCATTCTTGGTCTGATTCTTCTGTTATGTACTTGAGTGAAGACCCAAAGCGGTTTTAACAGAAAACAGAGTTCTTTAATGAAAAACAGGAATGGCATAAATCCTCTTCCAACGTAGTCAATGGAACAAAAAGAACGTTAGTATAATGCAGGATGCACCTGCCAGGCAGACTCCGACAGGATAGGACAAGGTGGAAGCAAAGCGAGACGACAGCTTGCTTCTGGCATCAAAAACACAAACAAGAATCAGACACTGAAAGTAGCAGGAACAGAGAGAAATAGAGACCTAATCAGAGGGGAAGAGAGAACAGGTGGGAAAGAGTGAATGAGCTAGTTAGGGGAGATGTAGAACAGCTGAAGAATGAGGAGACAGAGAAGGTAACCTAAAAAGACCAGCAGAGAGAGACAGAGTGAAGAGAAAGGACAGGAACAGACATAACAAGACATGACA
>NW_027004043.1:0-5124 GCF_036934945.1 Oncorhynchus masou masou
TGTTATGTACTTGAGTGAAGACCCAAAAGCGGTTTTAACAGAAAACAGAGTTCTTTAATGAAAAACAGGAATGGCATAAATCCTCTTCCAACGTAGTCAATGGAACAAAAAGAACGTTAGTATAATGCAGGATGCACCTGCCAGGCGGACTCCGACAGGATAGGACAAGGTGGAAGCAAACGGGACGACAGCTTGCTTCTGGCATCAAAAACACAAACAAGAATCAGACACTGAAAGTAGCAGGAACAGAGAGAAATAGAGACCTAATCAGAGGGGAAGAGAGAACAGGTGGGAAGGAGTGAATGAGCTAGTTAGGGGAGATGTAGAACAGCTGAAGAATGAGAGACAGAGAAGGTAACCTAAAAAGACCAGCAGAGAGAGACAGAGTGAAGAGAAAGGACAGGAACAGACATAACAAGACATGACAGTACCCCCCACTCACCGAGCGCCTCCTGGCGCACTCGAGGAGGAAACCTGGCGGCAACGGAGGAAATCATCGATCAGCGAACGGTCCAGCACGTCCCGAGAGGGAACCCAACTCCTCTCCTCAGGACCGTACCCCTCCCAATCCACTAGGTACTGATGACCACGGCCCCGAGGCGCATGTCCAAAATCTTACGAACCCTGTAGATGGGTGCGCCCTCGACAAGGATGGGGGGAGGGACGAGCGGGGGCGCGAAGAACGGGCTTAACACAGGAGACATGGAAGACCGGGTGAACGCGACGAATGAGCGCGGGAGAAGAAGTCGCACTGCGACAGGATTAATGACCTGAGAAATACGGAACGGACCAATGAACCGCGGGGCCAACTTGCGAGAAGCTGTCTTAAGGGGAAGGTTCTGAGTGGAGAGCCATACTCTCTGACCGCAACAATATCTAGGACTCTTGGTCCTACGCTTAGTAGCGGCCCTCACAGTCTGCGCCCTATTACGGCAAAGTGCCGACCTGACCCCCTTCCAGGTGCGCTCGCAACGCTGGACAAAAGCCTGAGCGGAGGGGACGCAGGACTCGGCGAGCTGAGATGAGAACAGCGGAGGCTGGTACCCGAGGCTACTCTGAAAAGGGGATAGACCGGTAGCAGACGAGGAAGCGAGTTGTGGGCGTACTCTGCCCAGGGGAGCTGTTCTGACCAAGACGCAGGGTTACGAAAGAAAGACTGCGTAAAATGCGACCAACAGTCTGATTGGCCCGTTCGGCTTGGCCGTTAGACTGGGGATGAAAGCCGGACGAGAGACTGACGGAAGCCCCAATCAAACGGCAAAACTCCCTCCAAAATTGAGACGTGAACTGCGGGCCTCTGTCGGAAACGACGTCAGACGGAAGGCCATGAATTCGGAAAACATTCTCGATAATGATCTGAGCCGTCTCCTTAGCAGAAGGGAGCTTATCGAGAGGAATGAAATGAGCCGCCTTAGAGAATCTATCGACAACCGTAAGAATAACTGTCTTCCCCGCTGATGAAGGCAGTCCGGTGATAAAATCTAAAGCGATGTGAGACCACGGTCGAGAGGGAATGGGAAGCGGTCTGAGACGGCCGGCAGGAGGAGAGTTCCCAGATTTAGTCTGCGCGCAGACCGAACAAGCGGCGACAAATCGACGCGCGTCACGTTCCCGAGTGGGCCACCAGAAACGCTGGCGAATGGAAGCGAGCGTACCCCGAACGCCGGGGTGGCCGGCTAACTTGGCAGAGTGGGCCCACTGAAGAACGGCCGGACGAGTAGGAACGGGGAACGAACAGAAGGTTCCTAGGACAAGCTCGCGGCGACGGAGTGTGAGCGAGTGCTTGCTTTACCTGCCTCTCAATTCCCCAGACAGTCAACCCGACAACACGCCCCTCAGGGAGAATCCCCTCGGGGTCGGTGGAGACCTCAGAAGAACTGAAGAGACGAGATAAAGCATCAGGCTTGGTGTTTTTGAGCCCGGACGATAAGAAATAACAAACTCGAAACGAGCGAAAAACAGAGCCCAACGAGCCTGACGCGCATTAAGTCGTTTGGCTGAACGGATGTACTCAAGGTTCCTATGGTCAGTCCAAACGACAAAGGACGGTCGCCCCCTCCAACCACTGTCGCCATTCGCCTAGGGCTAAGCGGATGGCGAGCAGTTCGCGATTACCAACATCATAGTTACGTTCTGACGGCGATAAGCGATGAGAGAAAAACGCGCAAGGATGGACCTTGCCGTCAGAGAGAAGCGCTGAGAAAGAATGGCTCCCACGCCCACCTCTGACGCGTCAACCTCAACAACAAACTGACTAGAGATGTCAGGTGTAACAAGAATAGGTGCGGATGTAAAACGATTCTTAAGAAGATCAAAAGCTCCCTGGGCGGAAACGGACCACTTAAAGCACGTCTTAACAGAAGTAAGGGCTGTGAGGGGAGCTGCCACCTGACCGAAATTACGGATGAAACGACGATAGAAATTAGCGAAGCCCAGAAAGCGCTGCAGCTCGGCGCGTGACTTAGGAACGGGCCAATCAATGACAGCCTGGACCTTAGCGGGATCCATCTTAATGCCCTCAGCGGAAATAACGGAACCGAGAAAAGGGACAGAGGCGGCATGAAAAGTGCACTTCTCAGCCTTCACATAAAGACAGTTCTCCAAAAGGCGCTGGAGGACGCGTCGCACGTGCTGAACATGAATCGAGAGAGACGGTGAAAAAATCAGGATATCGTCCATGTAAACGAAAACAAAAATGTTCAGCATGTCTCTCAGGACGTCGTTAACTAGTGCCTGAAAGACAGCTGGAGGCGTTAACGAGGCCGAAAGGAAGAACCCGGTATTCAAAGTGCCCTAACGGAGTGTTAAACGCCGTCTTCCACTCGTCCCCCTCCCTGATGCGCACGAGATGGTAGGCGTTACGAAGGTCCAATTTGGTGAAAAACCTGGCTCCCTGCAGGATCTCGAAGGCTGAAGACATAAGAGGAAGCGGATAACGATTCTTAACTGTTATGTCATTCAGCCCTCGATAATCCACGCATGGGCGCAGGGACCCGTCCTTCTTCTGAACAAAAAAAAACCCCGCTCCGGCGGGAGAGGAGGAGGAGACTATGGTACCGGCGTCGAGCGAAACCGACAAATAATCCTCGAGAGCCTTACGTTCGGGAGCCGACAGAGAGTATAATCTACCCCGGGGGGAGTAGTTCCCGGAAGGAGATCAATACTACAGTCATACGACCGGTGTGGAGGGAGAGAAGTGGCCTTGGAACGACTGAACACCGTGCGCAGATCGTGATACTCCTCCGGCACCCCTGTCAAATCGCCAGGCTCCTCCTGTGAAGAAGAGACAGAGGAAACAGGAGGGATAGCAGACATTAAACAGGTCACATGACAAGAAACATTCCAGGATAGGATAGTATTACTAGACCAATTAATAGAAGGGTTATGGCGCACTAGCCAGGGATGACCCAAAACAACAGGTGTAAAGGTGAACGAAAAATTAAAAAAGAAATGGTTTCGCTATGATTACCAGAGACAGTGAGGGTTAAAGGCAGCGTCTCACGCTGAATCTTGGGGAGAGAACTACCATCTAAAGCGAACAAGGCCGTGGGCTCCCCTAACTGTCTGAGAGGAATGTCATGTTCCCGAGCCCAGGTCTCGTCCATAAAACAGCCCTCCGCCCCAGAGTCTATCAAGGCACTGCAGGAAGCAGATGAACCGGGCCAGCGGAGATGGACCGGAAAGGTAGTGCGTGATCCAGAAGGAGAGGCCTGAGTAGTTGCGCTCACCAGTAGCCCTCCTCTTACTGATGAGCTCTGGCTTTTACTGGACATGAGGTGACAAAATGACCAGCGGAGCCGCAGTAGAGACAGAGGCGATTGGTGATTCTCCGTTCCTTCTCCTTGGCCGAGATGCGGATACCCCCAGCTGCATAGGCTCAGCATCCGAGCCGGCGGAGGAGGGTGGCAGTGATGCGGCAGGTGGCAGTGATGTGGAGAGGGGAGCAACGGAGAACGCGAGCTCCTTTCCACGAGCTCGGCGACGAAGATCAAACCGTCGCTCTATGCGAATAGCGAGAGCTATTAAGGAGTCCAGACTGGAAGGAACCTCCCGGGAGAGGATCTCATCCTTAACCTCGACGAGGAGACCCTCCAGAAAACGAGCGAGCAAAGCCGGCTCGTTCCAGTCACTAGAGGCAGCGAGAGTGCGAAACTCAATAGAATAATCCGTTATGGATCGATTCCCCTGACATAGGGAAGACAGGGCCCTGGAAGCCTCCTCCCCAAAAACAGAACGGTCAAAAACCCGTATCATCTCCTCCTTAAAGTCCTGATACTGGTTAATACACTCAGCCCTCGCCTCCCAGATTGCCGTGCCCCACTCACGCGCCCGTCCGGTAAGGAGAGAAATGACGTAGGCGATGCGGGCTGCGCTCCTGGAGTAAGTGTTGGGCTGGAGAGAGAACACCACATCACACTGAGTGAGGAATGAGCGGCACTCAGTGGGCTCCCCAGAGTAACACGGCGGGTTGTTGATCCTGGGCTCCGGAGACTCGGAAACCCTGGAAGTGGGCGGTGGATCGAGGTGGAGTTGGTGAACCTGTCTTGTGAGGTCGGAGACTTGGACGGCCAGGGTTTCAACGGCATGTCGAGCAGCAGACAATTCCTCCTCGTGTCTGCCTAGCATCGCTCCCTGGATCTCGACGGCGGAGTGAAAAGGGTCCGGAGCCGCTGGGTCCATTCTTGGTCTGATTCTTCTGTTATGTACTTGAGTGAAGACCCAAAGCGGTTTTAACAGAAAACAGAGTTCTTTAATGAAAAACAGGAATGGCATAAATCCTCTTCCAACGTAGTCAATGGAACAAAAGAACGTTAGTATAATGCAGGATGCACCTGCCAGGCGGACTCCGACAGGATAGGACAAGGTGGAAGCAAACGGGACGACAGCTTGCTTCTGGCATCAAAAACACAAACAAGAATCAGACACTGAAAGTAGCAGGAACAGAGAGAGAAATAGAGACCTAATCAGAGGGGAAGAGAGAACAGGTGGGAAGGAGTGAATGAGCTAGTTAGGGGAGATGTAGAACAGCTGAAGAATGAGAGACAGAGAAGGTAACCTAAAAAGACCAGCAGAGAGAGACAGAGTGAAGAGAAAGGACAGGAACAGACATAACAAGACATGACA